>NC_056729.1:584453998-584601498 GCF_019279795.1 Protopterus annectens | reverse complement strand
TAGCTGCAGAAATGCACTCAGTTGACAACTGAGTACGTTTCTGCAAAAACCACAACGGAGCCATGTCAGCTCCAAATAAAGGGTGCATATGTGTCAGGCAGCATGCCAATGGCCAAATATGTGGCCATTGGCGAGGTACCCCGATACAAATATGAAAAAAATTAACGGGCTGCACTGTATAAAACATAAAAATGAAGGTTATAAACCCACAAATGTGGGTTTTATGCAATACATGGATTTACAATGCAGGGACCAGCAGACCAAAAACAACATGGCCACCGTTTAGTGGTTGCTAAAGGGGGAAGCTGAGTCTAAGACATGTAACTAAGCATTAGTAGGCAATCTGATGTAAATGAGTGTTATGATACTGAATTCCACTGTCACATAGCAAATGAGCACATTCTGAGTAGTGTAAGAGATACATAAGGGGGAGGAATAGAGTAGGAGATAGGTGACATCACAGGGGGGGAATGGTAGAAAGAAATGCAGTTCATTGGAGGTCAGTGTTACATGACAGATGTCAGACACATATCATGGAAAGAGGAGTGCCACAACATAAGCATGGGAAAGTCAAGAAATGGAAGGTGTACACTGTTGCTTACACCAAAGTTTCTTGCTGGGCGTGCATGCGCACGTGTGCACGCCATGAAGCGCGAGTAGGGCAGTGTGCACGCATGTAAGGCAGACTGAGCATGTGGGAGCCTGTTGGCAGACTTGTAACACTGTTTGCACTGGTGTGCACGCGTTTTAACCAGAATAAGCAGATTCTGAACCATGTAAGCATGTGTGCGCGTGTAAGCCACTGTGAGCATGTTTCTGCTAGTATGAACGTTGCTCCCCCCTGAGGAAACAGAAAGGAAAAAGGAAGCAACAGAATTATTAGGAAGCTAGCAGGAAATACTGCTGGAGCTAGCAGGTGAAAACAATTAGAAGCAGGCAATTACACAGGCAGAATAGTAGCTCAGCCCAGCACTTAAAACTCTGCAAACAGCAGTGCAGGATGTTTCTCTCAAGAGACACTGCAAGACAGGAGTAAGCTATTAGAAGTGAAAACTGAAAAAGCTGAACTCGGAGCAGAAATGCTAGGGGCTGCCATAGCTGTCATAAGGAGACATAGGCTACTTGCTGAGGGTGGTGACAATGCAGATGGTGCCAGACAACCCACAGTGAGGAGACGGAGAAGAGTGTACAGGCCCAGGGTCACCTACCACGGGTTACATGAGCTGGAGATAGTAGAGCGCTATAGAGAGGACAGAGTCCTCCTGCAGCAAATTGTCAAGCTGTGCATGCCATGCCTCACACACAGAACCAACAGAGGGGAACCCATCCCAGTGGAAACCAAGGTATGTGTTGGCATAAGAATACTAGCAACAGGTACCTTCCAGAGACCAACTAGTGATATGATGGGGATATCACAGGCATCAGCCTCCAGGGTACTGCACCAGTTCCTGGATGCCATGTCAGCACATGTCCGTGATCATGTATATTTCCCCAATGCCCGTGAGGTATTGGCCAGCAATATGCGTCTCTTCCAGCAAATAGCGGAATACCCTGAGGTAGTGGGTGCAATAGACTGCATGCACATATGCATCAAAGCACCATCCGGTGAGCGGGGTAGGGCCTACATTAACCGCAAGGGCTTCCACTCCATCAACTGCCAGGTCGTGTGTGATGCCCAGGGCATAATAATGAATGTGTGTGCTGGCTGCCCTGGGAGCTACCATGATTCCCATATCTGGCATTTGACACAGCTGTACCAGACATTTGCCAATGGGGACATCCCACATGGACACCTAGTGGGGGATGCAGGTTATGCACTGGAGCCGTGGCTGATGACACCCATCAGAAACGCACACGCACCTGAACAGGAATGCCATGATGAGGCACATGCACAAACATGTAATGTAATAGAGCGTGTGTTTGGGCTGCTCAAGTCATGGTTCCGGTGTCTGGACACATCTGGTGGAGCCTTGCAGTACTCACCAACTACATGTACCCAAATTGTCATGGTATGTGCTATGCTACATAATATGATCTTGCGAAAACAGCTGCAGCAGGACCAGCATAGGGCCGGGCCAAGCAGCCCCCCACCATTGCCAAGGCCATCACAGGCAGAGCGTGACTCGGAGGAGGAACAACCTCAGCCTGCCCCAGTAGGCAGAAGGAGGCATGCCCAGTATGCCTTGGCCTTGGCAAAGAGGCAACGCATAGCACATACACTGGCTCAGTAGAAACCCTGGGAATGATACCCCTCTCTGACTCACTCATATAGTAACATGGATGCCTAAAATGACATAACCTGCTCTCAAACATGTACAGGGAGTGTAATATGTGCATCTGACAGAGGCAGCCCTGCAGCACCACCTGAGGCATGAATGCCATGTGTTAAGTAATGTAACACCATGTAGTATATGCACACTTGAGGACCCTGACTAACATCCTACCCTCACCAAGCATGATGCTACAATATGACGATGGGATGATCAATTGCAATAATTGGCTGAAGTATTGCAGTTAGTCAAAGGGGATCCAATGTGTGCCAGCCTGGGATGACATGCTGAGCATGACATGATGCTCCACCTGCTAGGGCTGGCATGCACCTATCAGTCCAGGCCTTATGGATACTGGCAAAGGCTGTTACCCACAGCGTGCCCTGAATAGGTAAGGCTCAAAACACAAACCCACCTCCATAGGTATCACAAGGGATAAGAACCTAGATGTAATGCTACCCAATGCCAGAAGTCTAAACAGCAAGATGCATGCAGTGTAAACTCACCCAATATGGAGAATGTTGATATCTGTCCTGTAACAGAAAACTGGGTCAAGGCTCACAACAGCACCCTAACACTACCAGGTTACACCTCATACTGTGCTGTACAGCCTCAAAACATGGAACAAGCTACAAAAGGAGGGTGACTAGCAATAATTGTCAAGGATAACCACACCCCCATGTTGGTACCACAACAAGAAGCAGCATGGACTAGCCATGGTCAAGTAACAGTGGCTAAAACTGATTCCCAGTTTATAGCCTGCTACAGACTACCGTCCTAACACCAGGAACTGCACCTGGCCTATGTTGGAATACATGAATATATCAAGCCCCCAAACCACATTATATTGGTTGACTGAAAAAACCCAGACATAGACTAGGAGCATTATACTAGCTCCAACACTGTAGGAGAAAAGTTCCTAGAATCCATAAACCAAAATGCCCAGGAACAACATACCACTACCACAAGAGGGGTAAGCATACTGGATGTGATAATCAGCAACATGGGTACTGGATAGCAAGATGAGAAGTGTATCATTCACTGGTAAGACCAGACCATAGAGTAATCACACTGGATATACACATCCTGACCACAGTCCCTGGCCAGAAAACCACAGTGAAAAACATGTGTAAAGCAAAAGTTGCACTCCTCCAAACTGATGTGGAATCCATTAAAGGCCCTGTGCAGGTGCAAAATATGGGCCACACCTCAGAACCTGTTATACAGGCATTCCATGAACACAGCCAGGAATGCTTGGATTATGCAATCCCAAATAACAACAAGACACAATGCCATACACCCAGGCATCTGGCATGCTGGACTCCAGCCATTACCAAACCATGCAAGAGAATGAGGAAGCTACTACATGATAGAGCAAACATAAAAGGGAAGTAATCACTGATCAGTAGTATGGCAATAAAATATGTCCACACATACAATCCACTAAGGCCAGCTACAACAAGTTGAATCTGTGAATCCTGAGGCAATGTTACACCTGCCCCAAGTACACAGACAACCCTCAACTCCCCCCAAGAAATACAAATATATGTGAGAGATGCAACCATTTATCCAAACCGGAGGCTGAGCTCCCTCAACTCAGTACTGTCAAAACTAGTCAGGAGGAGAAGGTAACCACACACACCACAAACCCAGTCCCACATAGACCTATCACAACTGCAAACCAAAGACATAAACACAGAAAAACATTCCCGGAGGCCCTAATTACAAACACACCACACCAACAGAGGCCTCCAAAGCAGACCCCAAGCAACCACAACCTCCAAACATAGCACATGCAACACATAGTACACAAAGCTGGTGTGCCAAACAGTCACAGGCCAGAAGGAGAAACAACATGCCTGATACAGTTGTAATAGGTGACTCCATAGTCAGACACACTGCTGTCCCGCTCACCAGACAGAACAAGGGAAAAGGTACAGTAAGCTGCCTGTAGGCTGCTACAATATACCACATAACACAAGTATGCAGGTCACCCCAAAGCAAGTAGAAATATGATGCAGTCATTGTCCATGCTGGTGTGAATGACCTGAGATGTACCTCCCTAGACTACATGAAAAGAGACATAGATGAGCTCTCCGAGTATGTACTCCAGGCCGGTATGACACTGACCGTTTGCAGCATCCTACCCTCACCAAGAATGATGCCACAGTACAAACACAGAATGATCAGCTTTAACAAGTGGCACAATTACTGCTGTCATTCCAAGAGGATCTAATGTCTGTCTGCTTGGGATGTCATGCTTGACAAGCCATGCTGCTGTTCCAGGGATGGCTTGCACCTGTTACCCCTGGGTGTCTGGATATTGGATAAGGCTTTTCCCACCTCCATAGAGCCTTACGTAGGCAAGGCTGAAAAGACTAACCCACCACCCTAGAAAAAATAAGTGGTAAGAAACATAAGGGTAATGCTGACCAATGCCAGACATGTAAACCGCAATATGCATGCTCCTGAGGCCCTCCCTAGTATGGAGAACATCGATGTCTGTGCAGAGACAGAAACCTGCTGCAAGCCTCCTGACAGCACACCAGCACTACCAGGTTATACCTGATATCATGCGTTATGGCCCCAAAACCTGGACCAAAACATAAAAGGAGGGGGAGTATCCATATTCAGCACAGACACCCATATGTCCAGGTAACTGACAATGCACGAAGCATCGGAGACCACCCATGTGCAACTAACCGTAGGCAAAACTGCTGTACAGTCTGTAGCATGCAACAGACCACACTCTCACACACAGGAACCTCACCCAGCCGTCCTGAAGACACTGGACAGTATGAATGTCCCACCAAATACCAAACAAGGTACTCACAAATTACCACATAGGTGGTAAACCATTATGTATGGAAGGAGTAATCAGGGACCTAGGGACACAAGTGGACAGTAACCTGTCATGTGACACTCACATTGCCAATCTGGCTAGGAAGACTGTCTATATTGGACACTGTATCATGAAAGGATTCACATCTACGTCAACAGAGGTCATTGTGCCCCTGTACTGTTCTCTTATCAGACCCATAATCTAGTACAATGCCTCATTTGGGATGTACCTTACCTGACACCTGCAGCAGTTAGAAAGACCTCAAAGGTACCTCACCAAGAGGATAAAGGGTCTCAAATATATGTTATATGCTGCCTGGCTGTAGACACACCAGCTGAATGCAGTCACATACTGCCTACACAGAGGCGTTGTATGCCTGTTGTACAAGGCCATGTCTAACACAGGAGTAATGGACATGCTCCACCCCAGAAAACCCAAAACCATCGGAGCTGTGAGAGTGAGAGATGTCATCCTCAACACATAATGAAATAGGATGTGCTGGAGGGACAGATACATAACCCAGAGGCTCCCTAAACCCTGGAACAGAATCCCACTCCATGTTAGGCAGAGCCCCTCACTGACACTCTTCAACAGGAATCTTGCCAAGTGGATGGATGATCATAGATGTACACTGGGGGTCTTCACTGTGTCACGTCCAGACAGAGGCACAGTAAAGTAGATCATAAATGGCCATAATATTCACATAGCAACGGGTGGCGAAAGCCACACACACTCTGGATAGGCTTAGAAATGCCCTAGGGTGGATAGCCTAGTGTGAGCCTATAAACCTAAGAAGATACAAATTGTACAGGACACTAAGCATAATCACAAGGCTTTCTCAACTGACAGTAGGAAACTTGTTGAGAATTCACGGATATGCTCTGAATCACTGAAATATTACAAACAACATACGAAACACACACACATATTGCCAACATACAACCTGACAGGTGCAGTGCAACCCCCAGAATGCAAAATATCTATCCCAGCAGACTGCTGGCCCACTGACATTGCAGATGCTGAGGTAACAGCCAGCATCTACAAAGCAAAACACACAGCAGCAATGGTATGAGATGGTGTCCTGGGCTGAGTCCAACATGGACTCCAAGAAGAATGGAATGCCAAATCACACTACTGCTCAATGTCAGCCTTACCACAGGATATGTACCCAAAGAGCAGTGTACAACAACAGTGGTCCTTCCCAACAAAGGTGTTGCCTGAATGGATACTGCAAACTACCACCCTAGAATCCTGGCAAGCTTGGTCTGCACAGCTATGGAAAGGATCAGCATGTACCGCAGACATAAAGATATTGGGGACCTACTGACACTGAACCCTACCCAATGTGGCTTTCTTAAGTGCAGATGCTGCCCCTTAAACATGTTTGACTCATTTGAAACAGTCATTAAGGTCATTGATGAGGGCAATGTGGTCCACACAGCCTAGCTGGACCTTGCAAAGGCTTCCATACAATACCCCACGTGTACATTATAGATAGGCTCACCAGCTTAAATATAAACCCCTATGTCAGTAGAGGGGTTGCAAACCAGACCAAGGACAGAACTGACATGGTCAGACATGCTGCAGCCATGTCAGACTACAAACCAGATATAACTGGCATCCCACAAGGCTTAGTCCTGGGACCTCCCTCGTTCGGTATATATGTCCCATAGGTGCAGGCCAACATGGAAGGACTGTGTCTGAACATGTTTGCAGAGGACTACAAACTGACCACCATATCTGACCCTCCAGCTGACCCAAGCATCCCACAAAAGGGCCACATAGAAACAGACAACTGGTGCCATAGCCATGTCAGCAAGCTAATTGCAGAAAAGTGTATAGTCAACCCCTGTGGATATACAGTAAGTGCCCACCAATTACCACATAGGTGTTAACCCATTAAGTACTTAACATGTAATGAGAGACCTGGTGACACAAGATGATAGATATCCTGCATTGGACAAACATGTGGCTGTAGTGGTTACAGAAACATACCATATACCCACCTACCATGAAGGTTGTCAGTTCTAGATAAGGGGAGGTCATTGTGGCTCTGCAGTCATCCTTCATCAGCGTTACAATTGACTACAATAGCCCCTGTGGGATGTACCTCTGCAGACACCTCCATTAACTGTAAAGTCCCCAAAAGTACCTCACCAGGAGTATCAAAGAGCTTGAACAGATGCCATGTGTTGCCTGATTAAACAAACTGCAGCTCCACACACTGCCATACTGCCCACCCAGAGGCAAGCTGTGCCTGATGTATAAAGCCATGTCCAAGCTGGAATCAATGAACATGCTGCACATTGTACAATCTGAATGGCAGTGAGCTATGCACTTGAGAGACCTGAACCCCAGCACTGACATACATAGGACAAGCTGTACTGAATGATCCATAACACAGAAGTCACCCCCACTCATGAGTAAACTCCCAGTACAGGTTAGCCAGAGAGTCACTCATCAACTCTCCTCAAGAGGAATCTTGATGAGTGGATGGGAGATGGTAGGTTTACCCTGGGTATCACTGTTATGTCACGGGTAGACGGAGGCACAGTATACTAACCATGACATATGTCATGGCAAACTCCACCTACAATGTGTGTCGAAGGACAAACACACTCTCTGACTAGCATTAGAAATGGCCTAGGACACATCGCTAGTGTTTGCCAATGTACACCTATGTTGTGGAATACACTACCAATGTTGGACAAGCCTGGTTTAAGTAGTTCATATCTGAACATAATGCAACATAGTCAGATGTGCACAACTGGCCCCTAACCAGGCTGTTGTGCTCACTATGAAAATGTAAAGCAGTGATAGGACTAAAGGCCAAGATACTGTCCACCGCAGTGAAAGTACTGAACCAGTACACTATACGGTACTACAGTGTTAGGTCAGTATAAAAGGATGTTGACAACTGTATGCAAAGTATCCCATGCAAACCCTGCAGGCAGAGTATAATCCCTGTTGTGTTCAGACACAAAGCAGTTGGACAGTTACTACACAACATGACACACAACACACAACCATAAACGTGAGATATTGTTGAAGTTCACACTCATCCACAAATGTGGTGGGCTGCAGAGTTCAACATATGGAAAGCTCACAATGGGCATGCCCGCACACTTTGAGAAATGAGACATATGTCAGACAACATGCCATGGGAAGCCTGAACTGGGCATGCTCACACACTTAGGCCAAATCTCAGTTTAGCATTTGGCCACACATATCTGGTATTTGTAGGTGTAATTCCAGGAACCAGCCACATTACAGCAATCTGCCCAGTGCACACAGTTAAATGACTACAGAGACATACGTGATATAGTGGATCCCTCCCATATTCAAACATCTTCCACAGATACACAAGTTGTTCATAGAAACAGGGAATGCTATGGCAATAAAGACCTGCAAACAGTCTATCAGCAACAAATATTGTGCATCTGACAATTAAACATATGGGTGCAGAGGTCAACACTAGGCTGTTTGCCCTAGGGAATGACAGCTTAGCCAGAGTGTGCTTGGCGTCTGCCTCCCCAGTACAGTAGGCTACTGTGCCACTGTAAAGTAGGTCACATGAGGCACCGTGTGAGGCTAGTGTGCTGTGCCTCTGTCAAGCAGGGACACAGTGGAGATCCCAGGGGTTGAATTTGCTAAGCCACATCCATGTTGTTTGTGTGTGCTGGAAGAGGGTTGCTGAGGACCTCTTACAGTACGTGGGCATCAATAACAGACTGAGGGGAGTCTTATCTGCATTGTCTGGACAATTTCAGTGTCTACACTTTGTCGTGATGATTATGAGGGATTGAAGTGTTGTGCCAGTACTGTTCAGAGATGTCCTCCCTCTGTGGGCTACTGCTCTGCAATGTATTAGCTCACTCTGTCTGTTGGACAGCTCATATATGGTTGGTGTACACCTGACAGGTGTCCTGTTGTGGAGCAGTCATGGGTATATTTGGGATAGCATGATCAATGCAAACCTTCCACATGCTCATAGAATGCAATTGTCAAGGAGTATGCAGAGTGGCCTGTATACTCCCACAGCATGGGTCATTTGAAGTCTTCCACCCCAGTCTTCACAAGTGTAAAGTCTGCTTTTGATAAATACACTTTGTTTGCAGTGATAACCTTGCCTGGGGGTGGGGATGAGATATGGATGTCCAGGGAAAGGTAGGTATGGCCACATATCAACAATGGTGGTCTACCTCTGGTGTGGAACAGTGAGTACCCATGTTGTAGATGGTCAGGTGCAATATGTATTCCCCCTTGTGGCTGTGGTGAGTGGTCCTGCCATAGCACATGGACTCACAAATTGTAGTGGCTGTAGGGTAATGTTGTAGAGGCCTGAGTAGTTCCCACACACAACATACCTGTACCTGACGTTAACAACTGGAATGGTGTATGTGAACACCTGCATATCTTGGCACTGTTCCCAGGGAAGCAAAGTGTGTCTCCTGGATGTGGGAGGGGTGCTCCAAACTGGTTGTGCTGTGTGTTACAGTTCCTGTGGTCACGAAGCATGGTATAGAACATAACCTGCCAGTGCGATGTGCATAACTGACCCTGAAGTAGGTGGCTGCAAATGCATATATATACTATCCCCCACCTGACAGGTAGTACTAGATGTACATACCTCTGTAGAAATAATGATGTCAGCACCCTATTAATAATGCAGGTGCAGAACACCTGCTCAGTAATTCGGATAGTGCGCTCTGCTAATGCGTCTCCCTCAAGTGTCATAATATAGTAAGGTAGGGGTTTGAATCCGGCAAATGCTCAGCGTGTGTGTGTGGATGTATGCAAGTCTGTGTGAGGGAAATGTCCCTTTTGGCAACTGGGAAGACACAGTACAGGATGCACATTCCCCTTTCTAAACACTGATGATGTCAGCACCCTATAAGTGCAGCAGGAGAAGGGAAACCTCCCAGTAATGCAACTAGCGAGCTCTGCTAGTGTGTCTGTTTCGAGTATCATAACATAGTTAGATAGGGGTTTGAATCCTCCAAATTCTCAGTGTGTGCGGAGGGGCGTTAGTGTGTGTGCAATTCTGTATGAAAGAAATGTCCCTTTTGGCAACTCTGAAAACACACTACAGGATGCACATTCCTGTTTCTAAACAGTGATGATGTCAGCACCCTATAAGTACAGCTGGAGAAGAGGAACCTCCCTTTAATGCGAATAGCATGCTCTGCTAATGCGTCCATCTCGCGTGTCAAAACATAGTTAGGTAGGGGTTTGAATCCTGCAAGTGTGTGGGTGAGAGGGGTTAGTGTGTGTGCAATTCTGTGTGAGGGAAATGTCCCTTTTGGCAAGTAGGAGAACACAAGACAGGATGCACATTCCCCTTCTAAACACTGATGATGTCAGCACCCTATAAGTACAGCAGGAGAAGGGAAACCTCTCAGTAATGTGATTAGCGCGCTCTGCTAATGCGTCTTTCTTGAGTGTCATAACATAGTTAGGTAGGGGTTTGAATCTTGTGTGTGTGTGTGTGTGTGTGTGGGGAGAGGTGGAAGTAGGCTGTGTGCAATTACATGTGTGAGAGAACTGACCCTTTTGCCAACCAGTACAACACACCAGCTACTGCATATACCAATCTCTACACAGAGATGATGTGAGCACCCTACAAGTACAGCGGAAGAGGCCAAATCTCCCAGTAATGCAAATAGCACGCTCTGCTACTGCGTCTCTCACTACTGTCATAGCACAGTTAGTTATGGCTTTGAATTCCACACATGCCACGTGTGTTTTTGTCACACAGAATGCCCATGTGTGTGGGTTGTTGTTCACAATAATGCATGACATTGATTAAACCAGTAATGGCAATGGACACAGATGATGTATGTGTGTGCCAAATACACATATGTACCTGTGACCTTCAGTAGTTCCCATGGGTCATACCAGCCTGTGCCACATGCTCAGAGAGCCCTTCCATGTTCCCTATCATGTAGTCCAGGGAGGTACATCACAGGTCAGCCATAGTGGCATGGACAATGACTGAGTCATATGTGTCCATGCCTCTGACTGACCTGTATGCTTGTGTCATGTTATGAACCATAGTGCCCCACGTGCATATCACTGTGACCTTCACCTTGTCCAGCCTGGTGAGCATGACCTCACTGTACCGGACAATAAAGGTACCTAACACAACTGTAGCAGGTGTGTTGTCTAGCCGTACAGGCTGTGACTGTTTGGCACACAGGAGTTGTGTGCTATGTGTTGCATGTGCTGTGTTCTGGCTTAACGTATGCCTGTGTGCCAGCTGCAGAGGTGTCTGCTGCTCAGGCAGAATGTTATTCTGAGGCTCCACGAATGGCCCAGTGTGTTCACGTGTTTGGATTGTTGTCAGTGTAGGTCTGCATCAGACTGGTATTGTAGTCACTGTAATATTTCATGCCACCTGACAGGTTATGCCAGTACTGGGTTCGGAGTGCGTAGTCCCCAGTTTGGCTATGTGGTTGCCTTTCATACATGTGTTGTACATCCATGTGTAGGGGGGAGGGTTGACTGTGTACATGTGGCAGCTGTGACATTGCCACATGACCCACATATATCACAACTGTACCATAGAGGTGACTGACAAGTGACCTTTGCACATGCTACCATAGTATTGTGATTGCCATGGTGATTAACAGCACATAGGGCCAATGGGGAACAAGGTACATTGGTTCATAGGTTCATAGGTTCATAGGCTCATACTAGGCTATCTGCCCTAGGGCATTTATAAGCCTAGCTAGAATGTGTTTGGCTTTCGCCACCCATTTTGAATTAATTTGCCATGCCCTTTTCTGAGGTTAGTATACTGTGCCTCTGTCTAACAGTGACACAGACATGATACCCGGGGTAAACCTACAATCTCCCATCCACTCATCAAGATTCCTCTTGAAGAGAGTCAATGAGTGACTCTGCCTAACCTGGACTGAGATTGTATTCCAGAGTGAAGGGAGCCTCTGGGTTATGAATCTGTCCCTCCAGCATGTCCTATTTATTTCAGTGCTGAGGTTCAAGTCTCTCAAGCGTGTAGCTCAATGGGATTTGCATATTCTGAGGTGCAGCATGTCCATTAATTCCGGGTTGGACATGGCTTTATACGTCAGGCACAGATCACCTCTGAACAGGCGGTATGCCACTGAGTAGAGCTGGAGTTTCTTTAACCGGGCAGCATATGGCATCTGTTTGAGCCCTTTGACCCTCTTGGTGAGGTACTTTTGGGGTCTTTCCAGTTGCTGCAGGTGTCTGGTAAGGTACATCCCAACAGGGGCATTGTACTCAATTATGGGCCTGCTGAGGGATGAGTAAAGAGGCACAATGACCACCCCTGATCTAGATGTGAATCCCTTCATGATGAGGTGGGCTATATAAAATGATTGTCTAACCACTGTGGCCACGTGGTTTTCAAATGAGAGATTGCTATCAACTTGGGTCCCCAGGTCCCTAATTACTTATTCTGTACTTAATGGATTACCACCTATGTGGTAATTTGTGGGCACTTTGTTTTTGCCAAAGGGGATGACTATACTCTGTTCTGCATTTAGCTTGAGGCCATGGCTCCAGCACCAGTTGTCGGCTGGAGAGTCGATTATGGCAGCCAGTTTGCAGTCATCTGCGAACATGGTCAGCCACAGTCCTTCCGTGTTGGCCTGTACCTCCAAGAAATATATACCGAACAAGAGAGGTCCCATGACTGAGCCTTGTGGGACACCACTTGTAACTGTTTTGGAGTCTGACATGGCTCCAGTAATTCTAACCATGTGGGTTCTGTCCTTGAGCCAGTTTGCAATCCATCTAGTGACGTAGGGGTTGATATTTAAGCTGGTGAGCTTCTCTATAATGCCCGAGTGAGGTATTGTATCAAAGGCTTTTGCGAGGTCCAGGTAGGCTGTGTGGACCACCTTCCCCTCGTCAATGGCCTTGGTGACTGTTTCAAAGAAATCAACCAGGTTTAAGAGGCAGGATCTGCCCTTAACAAAGCTGAACTGGGTAGGACCCAGTGTCTGTATGTCCCCAGTATCTTTATTTATGAGGTCCATGATGATCCTTTCCATAGCTTTGCAGACCAAGATAGTCAGGCCTATGGGGCAATAGTTTCCAGGATCCATTGGGGCAACACCTTTATGGAGAGGGACCACTGTTGCTGTACACCACTCTTTGGGCACATATCCTGTAGTAAGGCTGAGATCGAACAGTAGTTTTATGTTTGGGTTTAGCTATTCTTGGAGTTCATGTAGGACACAGCCCGGGACACTGTCTGGTCCCATTGATGCTGTGTTTTTTGCTTTGGAGAGGGCGGCTCTTACCTGAGCATCTGAGATGTCAGGGGGGCAGCACTCTGCTGGGATAGATATTTGCCCTTTTGGTGTGGAGGGGGGGAGACGTTTGCGCTGAACCTGTCAGCTAGGATGTTGGCAATGTCTGTGGGTTCGGTGTTTCTTTTGTCATTTGGGACTAATTCTGAGCATATCTGGGAATTACCACCCAGGTTCCTAACATAACTAAAGAAAGACTTGTGATTATCCTTAGTGTCCTGTGCAATTTCCTCTCAAAGCTAGCCTTAGACAATTTTATGAGTGCCCGTAGTTTTTTGCTAATACTGATCAGTGATGCCTTCCCTTTTTGGGAATTTGCTCTATCATTTAGTAGCTTCCTCGTTCTATTGTATAGTTTGTTTATAGCTGGGATCCACCAGACAGGACATCTGCCTTTGGAGGATCGGGTCTTGGTTTTATTTGGGTGTAGTGTTTGTGATTAGTTAGCACTTGCATTGTCATGGATGACACACAGCAGTCATTTAGGCTGTGGATGGTGTGAGGTGTTACTATGGTTGTTGGACATCTGTCATGGGTGTGACTTAAGTATGTAAATCCAGGAGTTGTAACCTCCATGTGGGTAGTATGTGTGTACTCTGTGGTGTTGTCAGTCACTGTGCATTGGTAATGTGTTTGAGTGCATTGTCACAGTGATGTACATGTCACTGTGTCCTTCTCCATATCTGTAGCTGTCATGTGAGGTACATACCGTGGCAACCATTATGGGGTATGGAGGGGTACACTGACCTACATGTCCGTAGCTGACACACCATGTCTGGTGACACATACCATGTGCAGGTATTTCAGGAATAGTGTGCCACTGTGAATATCACTGGGGGGACTATTGTACACATTTATGACCCTGTTCACCCCTGACACATGCAGTGGTGGGGAGCCAATCACATATCTAGTGGTTACTGGTGTATGTGATTTGAAATGGGGTATGGTACTCCAGTTTTGACACTGGTGTTCACTCCATGCCTTTGTCACCAGGCACCTGTTGCAATACATCTGTACACATGTGCTTCACTCAGAATATATATACATCTCTCTCTCTCTCTCTCTCTATATATATATATATATATATATATATATTGATGTACATATATTGCTATAGATATGGAGAGAGGGGGGTTGTGACAGAGAGGGGGTGAGAGTGACAGAGGGGGTGGGACAGGGGGAGTGTGAGATCGTCATATACAGTCATACCTGCAGCTAGTCAGATCTGTCTGTCTATGTATATGTATCTACATATATCTATATCTGTATGTGTGTATTACATATATATGTTTGTACATATTCTATCTATCTACATCTGTCTATGTATTCCTACATCTCTCTCTATGTATGTATACATATATGCATATTATATATATACATATATACATACATATATTGACATACATACGTATCCATATGATAGATAGGTATATCAACATGTTTGTTTACAAAACTGTATACACACACTAACATACTGCTAAACATACATAACTGTGAAACCTACTTTGTGCATTGCACTACAACCTACATTCAACCTACATTGATATGTGCACATAGATGTTCTCACATACAAATGTATGTACAGCCTTCACTGATAGTTGCTGTATGTCCCCTGCCATTTGCACATCTTCATATACATATGGATACAGACCAATGACACATGTGGAGGGTTCACAGTATGTAGACTTTTATAGTATTACTTTACATTACCTGTGTTTGTCACAGCTGCTTGTGTTGCCGTCTGGTTTTGTGTCCTGCTGCTCCAGTTGCCAGTTGTCAGCTTTCAGGTGGTTGTTGCTGACCAGTTTTGTTTGTGTATGTTTAATTTTTTTTCTCTGTCTCTCTCTCTCTCTCTCTCTGTCTCTCCCTACCTCCACAGGGTGCAATGAAAGTATTGCATGTGTGGACTGGGAGTACAGCATGCTTTTGTAGGTATCTGCATATGTCCATGTGATGGCCTCTGCAGCAGTTGTTAGCCAGCATTTGCTAATTGCATGCAGCTAGTTGTGTACTAATTGCAGTTCTCACTGTGATTTCAGGACAGTGCTATAAAAAGGTATGTGAGATAGGCATAGCCCTTTCAGATTTTAAGGGCAGGGACCATGCTTGTATGCTGTGGACACTGTTCTGTGAGTGTAAAGGTTAGTATCTCTCTCATATTTCCGACTGTGTTGTAGATTAACATTTCTCCATTCATTTCTCCAGTTTCCTGTACTAAGTGTGTATGTACACTGACACCTATGGCTACTACTACTGTTAATGTGGGTGTGTGCGCTTTCCTGTGGGACATGTGGTGTAACTGGTGTATAGCAGTGGCTCTTGCACTTTGTTGCTATGGCTTCAATATTTGCCCTTTACAGTCACTACTTGTATGCCTGCTAGGTGTCTTGACTGTAGTGTGTTGCTGTGGCTTTCCTATTTTCCATGTACATTCACACCTTGGAATGCTTGCTATATCTGCTAGGGTGTTACTGCATGCAGTCTGGTCTGTCCATGGTGTGGGCCTTGACATCTATTAGGGTATTTGAGTATGCTGCTGAGCAGGCCCCAGAGACTCTCAGGTGCATCTATCTGCCTCATCGAATGGTACATATCAGTCGGGTACACCCATTAAATTGTCTGGTATTCTGCAGTTGTGACTGTGGGATAGCATGAGCATATGTATTACTACACTATTTCTGCCATGCAAGTGGTGCATACTTTCAGGACTTCATAGTTACCATTGCATGTGTTGTAACACCTTTCTGCCTACTGTTTGTACATTTCACATGGAGTATGTGGGGCATCCCTGTAACTCAGTCACTATTGCTATGTCTAGGCTCTTATCTATTCAAATATGGCAGTGTCAGACCTCTCAAGTGTACAGATATTTGCAGGTTTTCCACATTTCTGCCTCATATTTTGGTCAATATCTCATGAACAGCTCTTTCTGGCAAATCACTCTGGGCTCAAGTCAGAATATAGTGACAAACATTTAAGTTTCAGACTTCATACCCTTCCAAACATCCAACAAAATGCAGAACCTGTTACTCTCCGAACTGTCTAAGTTTGTTGTAACATTATTTGGAATGTGTCCCTGTTTTTGGCCCTTTGCTCCACATATTTTACTACTTGGTCCGGATGTGTTGCTGTAAGAGGTTGTGGGGTATGGGCAGTGATTATCCTACTGTGAGTATGTGTGTGGCTTGCAAGGTGCTACAGTGACATTATTACCTACTCACTACCAACTAGCATGGCTGTTTCTGTTTGCACACTACTATTATAGAAATCCACTAGATTTGACAGTAAATATACATGACATGCTTTGTGTACTACACATCCTATATTCCCTTTACATTCGTTCCTACTATTACATGATATATTTATTGTAGCACAATGCTCTTGTGTAACAGTCATGGCTTTGTGGTAAGTCATGCAGACTACTGTTTCCAAGGTCCTGGGTTCGGGACTGACAGTGGGATTTTATTTTGCTTTTGAACAGACTACAGGACCTGTCATTCAGAGTGACTAAGGCACTTTTAAGCAGTTGTAACCGGGTTAGCACTGGTTTGCATGGAGCTCACGCATGCGCACTGGCGTTCAGCTCCGCGCACACCCGCTTACAACTGCTTAAAAGTGCTTACTCTTGCACACCAGCTATTTTCTTTGAAAGAAATGAAAATGGGGAGACATGAAAGTGGTGAAAAAGGGGTCACAAAGAGGGTAAGACAGTAGGGAAACAAGCTTGGGTTTTGCAGGAGAGATGTAGGTAAGGCCCATAGCTGCCCATTTCTTCATCAGCAACAGCTGTGCATATGTTTGTAATTTGGTGTGACATTTGAAACCTTCCACCCCTGAGAGAGGTGTAAGGACAACAATAATACTTGTTGTACAGCCAATTGTAATTGACAGTTTCCATGTCCAGCAGACATGTGTGCGAAATGGGCAGCTATGTATGGGGCGTAATTTTTTTGTGGGTACAGAGTGTCCTTTTCAGGTGAGAGTGGTATGTCAGGTAAAGGAAGTCGGTATAGCTGGGGAGGTAGGTTGGGTAGGTCAACAGACAAGACAAACAAGACGCATACAGGGGCGGCATATGACACGTGTGGGGGGGTTACACAATTGACAGGGATGGATGTTTGGATATCCAGAGCCCATGAGCCCACAGATGGCAACAGTGGAACTGATATCCCCACCCATGGGCAGTTGCCACTGTGCCTTCACTGCCCAGGACGGGGCTGTACTGGGGCCTGTCTAGGCCGGGCAGCAGGCATGCCCGATAGTTGTGCCACCTGTGTCTCAAGCTGGTGTAGGGGCCCAAGAACAGCTTCCTGGATCTCCCTATGCACCACAGTCCGGACGCTACGGAGGGAGAGTGGTGGTTCTCCTCCGGCCACATTTGCAGAGGGGGGCTGAGCCCCATCCCCTGCAGCTCTTCCACCCACAGGTGGCACAGGGCCACCGGAGGAGGGTCCGGACTGGGCACTACTGCCAGGTGCACTCGTCAGCTGAGGTGTGAGAGGTGGGTTCGCTGGAACCTGCCTTCCCTGTCATCCTATGTTTTGCATTATGTCATGACAGTTTGAGTTAGTAACATACAATACCATTCACAATTAGTTGTAACAACATGCATTAGTATTCCCATTAACCAAACACCCAGATATTCCCACCATTGAACAGCGAGCATAACACATGCATAATTTGAACAGGAATACACAGTCCAACAACATGCAGGGTTGATTGATGGCAACAGGCCATCAGGTTTGGATGTATTAACAGGGCAGATGCATCAACGTACATGCAAATATGTATGACCCAACAGGACAAATGTCCAGGGGTGATAATTGTGATTGCACATACCAATTTCACGTTGAATGGATTATATGTTTTTATAGGGTTGGGTGAAGAAAATATAATTAACACCTTCAAATACCAATACATATGCTGTACATTTCTAATAGCTGCAGATATATACACAGTACTGTTCTACCTACAGTTTCCTATGTGATAACTACTTCAAGTTGGTGATAGGAATGTTACTGCTACATCAATATACATTTTCATTTTTATTCATACGCATTAATATCTGGCTCTGTTCAGCTACATCATCCTGCTACATTTGCTTTATATAGCAATAGACAACTGTGGATGTTTGCTATTTCAGACAATCATGCTATCTGCATATTGCAGACTGAAAGCAACATATCCAGATTTTGGGATACACATTCCAGCTGCAGGAACATTTTGAACACATTTTGCAGTTTGGTTCTGCTTGTCACATTCATTTCATTCTGTACTGACTGCAGTATACTTTATTCAGGAGTTATTACTACTTTATTGGTGGATTCATAACTCTTTCTCACACTCTCTCACTTGTTTTATTTTTACAATTCAGGATGGTACTTACTTCTAGGCTTTATTGACATGTTTTACCTGTAGTTATTACAATCCTTTCCAGCAGTCTCACTTCTGTCATGTTTCAGTATTTCAACAGGGATATATTTCACACATGTGTTTTGCTCATCTTCTGCAGCTGTACTTTTCAGCCTGCTGCAGGTTGTGTACTATTATATTACAGGTGGGACATCTTTATTTCAGACTTTATTTCAGACATTTTCATTTTTCTGTTTGGATTACAGACTGCAAAACACTTTTGCAATCAAGCAATACTTGCAAACACTCTTACACTGTTACTTGCACATTTTATTACTTAGTGACTACACTGCACTCTTTTGCTAACTGTCATACTTTTATATTTATTTACAGTTACAGGGAGAGGATTACTGACCTGCCTGGTGGTGCAACCGCACCAGCCTATCACCATAGGCTCTGCGGTTCTCAGAACGGACACCTGCAGCTGTAATATAAATACATTAATATTGGAATACACATCTCCATAATATCAGCTAGGTTAATTTCCTACATACATAATTAGATGTAACTTAGTAGTGGGGCGTTGGGCGTTTGCCTGGCCTCCTGGATCCAAAGGTTCAGTTGGTCCTGCTTCCATCTCTTCAGGTCCACATGGTGGTGACGGACCTGCTCACCAGTCCTTGGAATCCCTGTGGCACTGGTAAGATCATGAGCCAACCGGTCCCACGCCTCAGCCCTATATGCTCCCCACAGGACCTGGCCCTGCATGAGTTGGGCCTCATGATTGTGGACAAGGAGCCAAACCATATATTTGGACTCCTCAACGCCCCACCTCTGTGCTCGAAAGCAACTACCCTCACCTACTCCTGACATTCTGGCTGCAAGTTAGTTCTACAATCGGTTATGCTGTGTATTCCGCCTATGGGGCTTATATATGCCATTTTTCCTGCACTTATCTGTGATTGGCCATTTTGGAATTGTATCAGCTTAACAAAACCTGCTTTGTCATGCTCCTCTTTCTATTCATTCCTATATATTTGCTATTACTGCATTTCTAAGTACAGCTGTCATGGCTTAGTGGTTCAGTACCTTGACTATGGTGCATGGTATCCTGGGTTCGAACTTGGCCACTGCTTTTTATATTTTATGACTGTCTACACAGGCTAGGAGGTGTGTCTGTCTAAAGGCAGTTTTGTTACAGCTTGCTCAACGTTGCCTGTCGGTTAGCTTGTTGGCGCGGTGCACAGCTCCACGCCAATGGGTTACACTGGTTTACGCTTTATTTGGCTGTCATCACGCATATTACGCTCAGTTCAGCTAGGGGCACACAGTTTCAGCGTGTTAAACCACTGCTCACCCATTCTACACCTGTTAAACCACTGCTCACCTACGGGCACTCATTCTACACCTGTTAAACCACTGCTCACCTACGGGCAGATGCACTCAACTTGTTAGACTGTAGCTCAGCTATAGGCACACCTGGCATCTTTTATTATTTTATCTCACATTTCTTCAAAATAAATGGCCCATTTCATTACATTTTACATAAAATATAATTTTATATGTGTACATATATGTCAGGGACTTGTTTCCTGCTTATTTCACTAAAAATAAAAATTGATGCTGGGGGGCTCGAGCTATGACTGCCTGTTCTTCAGTCGACGTCTCTACCACTACGCTATTGCTTCTTGGCTTACTTTGCATATGTAGTTCTTAAATGCTTTTCCACTGACTGCTAACTGTGGCTAAGCTACAGGCACACCCGCGCAAACAAGCGCA
Source organism: Protopterus annectens (assembly GCF_019279795.1). Taxonomy (NCBI): domain Eukaryota; kingdom Metazoa; phylum Chordata; order Ceratodontiformes; family Protopteridae; genus Protopterus; species Protopterus annectens. The sequence continues at coordinate 584,580,952 of NC_056729.1, read as the reverse complement.
CTCACAGGCAAACATCTTTACAATTTAAAAAAATATATAACATGTTCATTTATATAATTTTATATTCATAGTCTGTGGGGGCATGTGTTGTGTTGTGTGTTTATTCACATTTCCATGGACTCTGTTATGGGGGTTTACTTTCGGCACTTTTACTCTTCTGGGGGCGTGTCCGTTTGCAGGGCTCGGCCTACAGACACGGCCCCTACTGTCTTCCATGGACCGTGTAAGCCTTAGGTGTGATTCAGCATGCCCTCATGCATATGCATGACATGCTGACGTCACACCGTTTAACTGCAGCCTCCGTGTAAGCCTTGTAACTCTTACACGGAGGCTTTGTGAATCCTGCCCTATATATATATATATATATATATATATATATATATATATATATATATATATATATACTACATAAATAATATATATGTATATATAGATATATTAAACATATAAAATCACTTAAGACAAGTATGTAAATACACACGTTCAGTTTTTAGAGAATAAACTCCATTTAAACTGGGTGGAGAAAATACCCTGAAATAAAGATTCCATTTGTTCTCGCACCTTTCAGTTACATTAAATGTATCACCCCCTCTTAGGGAATCACAAATATTCTCTAAAATGCAAAATTTAAAATTATGTGTTTCATTAGTTTCTGATATGTGTTTATATAAAGCATTTGCCCAAACTTTTTTCTTTATTTCTGATATGTGACTAATATGGTTCTTAAACTTCTGATTAATTTTGCCAATACAGAATGAGTCACATTTCCTGCACCTGACCATATACACCAAATTTTTAGTTTGACAATTCCCAGATGCTTGAACATTAAATATAATAGTTCTCACTGGATCAATAAAGTACGTGTCAGTAAGAATGTATTTACAATAAGAACAATGATAGCATTTATGAGTTCCTGGTTTACCTAGATGCTGCTGGCTGTGTATCTTTTGTTGTTTATAACATAACCTATTTTTTAGGGTAGCGCACCTTCTATACATAAATGAAGGATTTTCTAAGTAAACATCCCATAATTCAAAGATTTGCGACAGAAGTGGCCAGTATTTTTTTTTATGTCCTTAATTACATTTGTATTCTGGTCCTATGTTAAATATGTTAAAATATATCTACACTTTGCATCTTTCATTCCACCTGTATTGTTGTTATTGTTCTGTTTTCTTTCATACATGTTTGAAAAAATAGGGGAATATTTAGACTTTCGGAACTTCAGCACTTCATTCTTAATGTTCTGGGCTTTAGTTCTAGAATATCCATGCCTGCAGAAGTCATTAACTATCTGATCTAACTGTTCTTCTAGGACATAGTTTTGTGTATTTAACCCTTGCCATTTGATTTAGCATAATATTATTAAGCATATAATTAGGATGCATACTATCCCTAGCTAAGTAGGTACACTTTTTAACTTGTTTCTTGTAAAGTACTGTTTCTAACTGACACATTAAATTTTTCTTCAAGGTTATATCAAGAAAGTCGATTTTTAAAAATCCAGTGGTGGTATGTAAGTATGTAATGAACTCATAGATCAATTAGTGAACCATCCCATATAAAAAACAGGTCATCAACAAACCTTTTATAGAAAACTACGTTCTTACTTAAGTGATTTTCATAGTTATTTAATATTGTTCTCAGTTCCCAGGAGTTCATGACTATGCTGGCATAAGTATTTGCTACAGGGGTGCTCATTGCTACCCCTGTTTTTTGCCTATAATACCTATCATTAAATAGAAAAAGATTGTTCTCCAATGCTAACTGTAATAGGGTACATAATATATGTATTTTAAGGTTATTTAAACCGGGTTGATCTGAAATATATTGCCTAAACATGCTAGTTCCCTCGTTGTTAAGGATACAAGTGAAAAAAGAATCCACATCAGGAGTAACCAAATAACATGTTAGTACAGAGTAATTTCGAGTCCATTGATATAATAGTTCGAAAAACTCAGTACTATCTTTAACAATTTATTTATTTAGTTATTTATTTGACATTTATTTGATATTTGTTGATCGGGTTACTCCAATTAGGACAAAGCCCTTTTCAGTGGGGACCCGGGGAGAAAAGCTCCACAGAAAAAATATACAATTAATTTAGCATAAGATATACCAAAAAATTACATAAATATAAGTAATAGTAAGTAAAATATAGAGCAATTTGAATAAATCTTTCACCATGAGGAGATACAGAGGAGATGAACAACAAAGCAATAAAGATAGACATTAACCTTTGAAAAAATAAACAGAAATGTTAGCCTGGCTGTGAGTAGGAAAAGAGTAGGTGTAGTGAGTAAGGAATTAAAAAGTACAGGATTGAAGGAGAGAGGAAGGAAAGATGAGTAGCAGTGTCGTAAAAGAGAGCGATAAAGAGAAAGGTAAAGTTACAAAAAAAAAATATAGAAGCCTGAATAGAGAGCAGGATAACATTAAGGAGATGAGTCAACCAGGAGGAAGATAGCAAAAACAAAAATCTATTTTCCTTAAAGTGTGTTTTTACTGCCTTCCTGAACAGGGATTTGGATTTATTGTAATGGATGTCTAAAGGTAGTTTATTCCATTTTTTCAGCAGGGTAACAGCTAAAGAGATTTCTTTCCTATATTGGTCTTAGGCTTGTGAATAGTCAGGAGATATTGTTCAGATATGAATAATAGTGGTAGAAGCATTTAATACCTGTTTTAACTCACTTTCCAAATATTTTGAAATTGGTTCCGTGACCCATCCACGTGCTGAAACAATTGGGCATAAAGGAGGGTCAGTCAATGACTTAATTATTTTTGGAATTCCATAAATTACAGGAACCACAGGTTTTATTACTTCAAAATAATCAAACAGCTTTCCACCATACAGGCTTACTCTTCCTTGAGGAGGAGGATTTCATCCTGTCGGGAATTCCTGATTACATGCAGCTATATAAATGCTCATATAGTACTTTGGTGTAGGTTTGGATATATGTGCCAGTTTCTATGGGGGGGGGGGCTGTGAAGCTGTTTATACCTACTCTCAGGGGGTTGTTATCAGCTTTGAAGAAGTTTTTCTGTTTGAACCTAGCTAGTGGGGGGGGGGGTGACTTTGAAAGTGACCGCTTTATGGTCGGATCTTACTAGGGATGATGTCACTGTAGGGATACTCCAATGGTTACTCATGTTGGTTAATGCCAAGTCCAAGATATTTTCACCTCTTGTGGGGGGGGGGGGGTCAATGGGGTTTGCATTGACAAAATCAAAGAATCTCTGGGCATTTGTGATTTGGCATGAGTATTTCTTCCAACCAGTGATTGGATAGTTAAAGTCACCCAGAAGCAGGGTAAAGGGTTGAATCTTGATTGATTCAAAGAGGTCTAGATAGGTGGAGTAGGGATCTTGAGTCAAAGCTAGAGGGCTATTGCTAGATATGATTTGAATAGGGGTCTTGTCAGTTCTTGACTACACCTGGAGTGCTTCCTGTGCATCATACTCTTTGACCAGCCTGAAGCTGTGTATGTCTTATATATATATATATATATATATATATATATATATATATATATATATATATATATATATATATATATATATATTGCAACTCCACCTTCTTTTGCTTTGCTGCCCACGGTTTGGGGTCTGAATGTATGATAGGATGAGTAACCTGGTATGGCTGTGGTGCTCTCCGCAGCTTTGAACCAGGTTTCTGTGACTGCACAAATGTCAGCATTTTCCAGGCTTAAGAATGCTTGTAATGAGTGCAGTTTCATGTTTAGACTCCTAGCGTTTAGCAGCATGACCTTTAATTTGCGTTTTGATGAAATTTTCATGTTGGTAGTTTTGATCTCATGGCATTGCTTAAAAAGGCACTATGGGTGAAGCAAGAGCCTGATACCCAAGGAAGGCAGATGCAGGCCATCTCTGGCAAAGCATCGTGGTTTGTCAATCATGTCATCCCAGGCTGTCAAGTACTGGATCCCCTTGGAATGACACCAGAAACTAAGCCAATTGTTAAAGTCAGTCATTTTCTGTTTGTACTGAGGCACCATTCTGGGTGACGGTAGAAAGCTGCTTAAGGCTAGGGAGATACCTGCCTGGGACACACATTCAGTGAGCTCAGTCATGTCTCTCTTCATAAAGTCCAGTGAGGTACATCTCAAGTCATTCACGCCAACATGAACAATGACAGAGTCATAACAGTGCCTGTTGAGAGACTTGAGTGCATGGGTGATATGGTGGATTGTGGCACCCGACAAACAAGTAACTGTGACTTTCTCCTTATTCAACCTGGTGAGGGGCACATTTGCATGCCTCACAATGGAGTCTCCTATGACTAATATGTTGGGTTTATGTTTAAGCATTAGTGGTTGTGAGACACGTATGTGCACTATGTGTGGTGTCGTGGGCAGTGGAGTTTGTGTTTGTTTTTGCCTCGGAAGTCCCTTTTGTTTGAGTATGTTTTTGTTGTGGACTTCCGCGTATTTGTCATATTTGTCAGAAACTAAGGGAGAGAGGCCAGAGAGAGCTAAGAGGGTAAAGGGAGGAAGGTGTAAGAGTAACACTACTAGGTGATCACACAAGTGCTACTAAGAGAAATTTGTAGCTGGAATACCTCACAGAAGGTTAAAAACAGTGCAGATGCAGCTCTGGATGCAGGAAACCTCTATCTAGACTATGCTACTCAATTTAAGGTTAAGAACACAGTAAAAAACTCACAAAGAAGAATAGACTAACCACTTACAGACAAAATAACAGAACTTATAGTACAAAAAAATGCAGTTAAACAGTAACAAAATGCAGTAAAATGTTGTTAAACAGTAATGAATTGCAGTAGATAGCAATTAAATATAGATAATCAATAAATTGCTTTAAAACAGTACAAATGTGATAAATTCATTCACAATCACAACAGTAAAAAACTGCTCAAATAAAGCAGCAATTCAGTAGAATACTGTCATCCATTTAATAAGGCTACCAACAAGCAGTAATAAATGCAGCAAACTAAATGCAGTCGAACTCCTAAGCACAAGCAGCAAAATGAAGCCTGATAATTGTATACTCTAACTCTGAGATCACACAGTTCTCAGGGAAAGGCCAAAATATCCAGCACAGACAACCATCCAATCTGCTACTTTTGTCAACAGATGTCGACCATCTGTTTTTAGTCTAAATTTTTGTTTGATTAAGCGCAGATGATAAAAGTTCACAAAAAAAAAAATAAATTATTCCATTTATATATATATATATATATATGTATGAATTTTCATTGTCTCACTCTGTCAGAGGATTGAAGGCATCCGTAGTTTCATTGGTGTGTACTAGGCTAATGACCACTGAGGCCTTTTTAAGTGTATCCATGCATTCCAAATCTCTGACAAGTTCTGGTACCCCTGGTAGAATAAGCAGAGGCTTGAGAGATGAAACGTTTACAAGAATAGGCCTGGAAGGTCAACCATTTACAGGCTGCTTGTGTCCATTAGAGACATAGGTACCAAACCATGGATGAGTTTCCTAGTCCTATCCAATTGTCCATTTACACTTGAATTGTGTTAGAGAGGAACTCTGCTTCACATGGATCCTGTTCCATAGAAGGGGTGGTCTCTGGGATACGTACCTGTCTCTCCAGCAGTTCTTAATTATATCACACACAATATTTAAGTCATTTAAATTGGTAATGTCGGTGCTATTTCTTTGTGGATATGCAGGAGGTCCATAAAGGTAGGGTTCGACAATGCCTTGTATGCCAGGTGTAGGTCTCCCATCAATAGCTTCACAGACAGAATACAGTTAATAGGACTTTGAGACAGTGTGCACAGGACATGTTGCTTATGTTCTGTATTCTTTTAATGAGGAACCTCTCTAGATGCTCCAGTTGTTGGATGTGCCTGGTTAGGTACATACCAAAAAGGGCATTATACTCAATAATAGGTATAATGAATTCTGAATATAACGTAACAGTGACCTCCATGGACATAGATGCAATACCTTTCTTTATAAGTTGCACAACATAGAATGAAATTCTCAGTACCATAGACACATAATGGTCAAAAGCTAGATTAAAGGCTAGAGTACTGTCTACATGTGTCCACAAGTCCTTGAATGTTGCAACTCTCTTTGTTGGGTTTGTTAATGATTTCTTACAAGCTGAAGTAGGTTTGCCATGGAAAAAGTCATTGAGAACGTTCTCATTTGTTGATGGGGTAGAACACCTAAACCTGACAGAGAAGATGATCTCTTTGTCTACAGATTTAGTCATGAATGAGCAGATGTGGGGTCAATTGCAAGAGAGGACTAGGTTGGTAAACACCACATCAATTATGTTACAGCTGCTAGTGGGTGATTCTATAGTTGCTCCAGTACATTTGTATTAACAAAGTCTAGAAATTGCTGTGTGCCAAGTAATGCTTGAGTAACTGAAGTTCCCTAGCAAGAAAGTAATTGGTTTGCTGTTTATTGCCTCAGTTGTGTTAATGTAATTTCCATTATCATTAGAAGACATTGATGGGATCTGTAGCTAGCAGTGAAGTAATATTTGGATTTGTTAAGGGTGAGTTCGATCTCCATAATCTCCAAGTTAGGGTCATAAGTAATTGGATGTGAAGTAATGGTGTTTCTAATCTTCTTCTTTTGGCTTTTCCCAGTTAGGGGTCACCACAGCAGATCACTGTCCACTCATGATTGGCAGTGGAGTTTTACAGTGTCAAGTTGCCAGCCCAGCATCCAACCTTCCACAGAAGGCACACACTCACACCTAGGGCCAATATAGTGTATCCAATCCACCTACAGCATGTCTTTGGGAGGAAACCAGGGCAAACCCATGTGACCACAGGGAGGATATGCAGACTCCGCACAGAAGGAACCCCAGCTAAGGATTGAACCAGAGAACCTCTTGTTGTGAGGCAGTAATGCTAACCACTGCACCACCATGGCCGTTTCTATTGAATGCAGATATTCCCCACAGTTACCCAAGGTTCTGAACTACATGTCTTACTAACTTCACACATATGAATGTGCTTGAATTACAGGAGATCCTCAAGTTTTGGCATCTTCTATTTAGACTTCTAGCATTTATTACTGTCAGCATGACACTGTTTGATGTTTGAATTTGAATTTATGTTTGTTAAGGAAGGTCCAGCATAGGGGGACTCTATCTAAAAAGGCACTATAAGGGCAGCAAAGTCTTTAGCCAGTATGTAAAAGACCTGATGTGAGAGGTGTAAGCCATCCCTTGCAAACATGAAGTCTTTACTACCATCTGTACAATCATTTGCATAAGTGTATAAACTCGGCTGTACCAGATAGAATCAAAGCTAGAGTCCCAAGTAAAATCAAGCTGCCATAGTGGACTTTCCATAATCAACAAACTCTACAATAAACAAAAAGGTTGCTGTTGAAGAAAACAGAGACCAGGGCTCAACAATGGTAAAGCACCCTCTTTAGCCTTAACAGGCAAATAAAATAACTTGTCATAGCCTCCAAGAGCTCCTTTGAGAGAAACTTAGCAAGTACTGCAAGGATAGCCATAAGGCCTTTTACAGCTATGTACATACCCTAAAGGGTTGGACCCATGCATGTGCAGAACTGGTAGCCAACGGTGTCACGCACACTACCCCACAGAGATAATGAACCTGCTAGTCGATAGGTTTGGTGAAAATTTCACTCCCTTATCCTCTCCCGACTTACAACAAATCCTCCCCCAAACACCCCCCCACCTTACATATCTGAAGAGCAGGTCCTCAAAGCCCTGTCCAAGGCAAAGAGCATGGCCTATATGGGACCAGATGACATCCCAGGCTGTCTTCTAAACAGGCTAAAACATAAACTACCATCACCACTAAGTTCCCTTTTCAATCATAGCCTAAACACAGGCTTTGTTCCTGAGGAACAGAGAACAGCTAGTTATTTCCTTCCACAAAGGTGGCCTAGCAACAGACCTGGAGAATTACAGTCCCATAAGCCTGACCAGCTTCATCTGTAAGGCCCTCTGACGTATCATTATGAACCTCATAAATAAAGACATAGGTGATGTCCAAACCCTGGATCCTACCCAATTCAGCTTTGTGAAGGGCAGATCCTGCCTGTTAAATCTGGTGGATTTCTTTGAAAGTGTGACTAAGGCCATTGATGAGGGCACATCTGTGAACACAGCATGCCTCGACTTGGCAAAAGCTTTCATCACAGTCCCACATTCAGGCATTACTGATAAACTTAGCAAACTGAATGTAAACCCCTTCATTGTAAGGTGGGTTGCCAGCTGGCTCACAAACCAGACACACACACACACTATCAAAGTGGGTGACTCCACATCAGCCAGCAGACCTGTTACCAGTGAGGTGCCACAGTGGTCAATGCTGGTCCCCCTATTGTTTGGTATACATTTCTCAGAAATTTTGGTCAAAACTAAAGAATTTTGACTGACCAAGTTTGCAGATGACTCCAAAGTAGGTGCAATCTTTGAAACCCCAAATTATGTCAGTATACTGCAGGATGGTCTCACACAGACTAACAACTGGTGTATTAGTCACAGTTTCAAAATGAATGCAAAGAAATGCATCATCATTCCCTTCAGCACAAACAATGTACCTTCACACTATTAAATCAGTAACAATACCCTAAGTACCCATGAAGTGGTAAGGGACCTGGGATTATAGGTTGACCGAGACCTTAACTTCAACCACCATGTGTCTACCACTTGATTAGTAAAGACATCATCTTGAGAGCAAAAGAAGTTATAACCCCCTATACTCTGCACTTATCCGGCCCATAATTGAGTATAACGTCCCATTCATTATGTACCATACTAAACATCTACCCCAATTAGAGACATCAGTGGTTTCTAACAAAGAATATCAAGGCCCTCCATTATGTGCCTTACACAGACCGACTAAAATCCCTGTCACTATATTCCGTATCATATAGACTTCTTAGAGGAGACTTATACCTGCCCTACAGAGCAACCCAAGACCCAAACCTAATGAACTTACTGCATATCTGTAAATCAAATGGGTCTAGGGCTACTATTCCAGGGACTTAAATATGGCCTGCGACTTAAATAGGACATGCTAGAGGGACAGATTTATCTCCCAGCGACTGCCATGTCTTTGGAACAGACTATCAATTCATGTGAAACAGAGCACCTGTATGACACTGTTCAAGAGGAACCTGGATGAGTGGATGGGGCACCATAAATTCTTACCAGGGACAGCACCCACAACCCTCCTGGACATGGGCAGTCATCACTAAATGCAGTCCTGGGTATTGACTAGTACCTCTACAGTATTACATTGGGTTGAAACGGCTAAGCTTAAAATGACCTCCTGGTCAATAGCCCAGTAATCTCATATGATTCTATGATCCTATGATCTCATCCCAGACTGAAATATGCTGGATGCTGGACCCCCTCAGAATCACAGCAGTTATATAACCAATTGTTAAATCCAATTATCTTGTCCTGGTATCTAGGCATCCTCCTTGCTGAAGGCTAGGTACTTTTCAAGATGAGTGTCTTTCCTTCCTCTTAACACATGCATAGTAAGTTCCATCATCTCTCTCTGCATGTCTCTTGGAGAACATTATGTCATTCACCTCCTCATGGGCTACCACTAGGTTCCAATCATACTTGTCCAGCTAAGGATTTTTCAGGCCCTTCTCACATCACAGATTCCGACACCAAACAGCCTGCTTATGGTCACCCTGCTCTTTTCTAGTCTGCTGAATGTGGTGTCTGTGTGCCTCACTACTGAGTCACCTATGATTAAATAATTTCTATGAGGAAGCAGACTTAATGGCCATTATGGGTTTAAGCCTGCTTTCCTGATGACTGTTGGGAGAGCTGTGTGGATTTGCAGCATGTGTGTGTGCAAAAGCAGTAGGTGTTGCCTTGTGTGCAGGAGGCTGAGATATTTTAGAGTATGCCTTAGGAGATTTTAGCAATTTTTATTTTACAGCCTTAGCACAAGTTACATGCCTAGCAATGTGCTGTGATTGATATGGTATTGTGTAGGAAAGATGCTTACTGATACTGCACTGATGAGAGAAGATTGTTTCTATGTTTCCTAAGTATTTACATCTCCCATAGGTTGTACTGTCAGCTGGTCGCAGTAGTGAACACGTGGCATGCATAAGGAGTTTTTTCACTGTGTTAGAACACCTAATGTGATTTATCTATCTGTAGCCATTATATAATGGTTACATAGTAATGTAGTATGTTGGTGTACAGACTGTACACACATCACATCAGCTGTCAAATATCTAATAATTGCTAATGGTCACCGAAGTATTTGCATTCTTCTTCAAGGCAGGGTTCATCTTTTTTTAAGGGACTATTTTGGTTTCCTTGATCATTGGGGGATGCTGTTCCAGGCTGCTGGGGCTATTTTTATAAATGCTGTTTCTGCCTTGGAAATCATAGTATCATATTCATGGGCTCAAGCTCAATGCCAAGAAATGTATAGTTATTCCCTTTGGGAAAAAACATGTACCCGTGAATTACCACATAGGTGGCAGTACACTAAACACCAAAAGTGTGATAAGAGACTTAGGGACATGGGTGGACAGTGGTCTCACCTTGGATAACCATATCGCCCCAACAGTCAGGAAATCCTTCTATGTGGTACACCTCATCACTAAGGGCTTTTCATCCAGAAAAAAGGAGGTCATTGTCCCACTGTACTCATTCCTCATTAGACCTATTTTAGAATACAATGCTCCATTTGGTATATACCTCCCAAGACATCTGCAACAACTGGAAAAGCCACAGAATTACTTCACTAAAAGAACCATAGGCCTAAAGCAGATGCCCTATGCTGACCATCTAAAAAAACTCCAACTATACTCTGTCGCATATCGTCTACTCAGAGGCAATCTCTGCTTAATATATAAGGCCATGTCAAACCCAGAGCTGTTGGACATGCTACACTTAAAGAAATCCCAATCCCTCTGAGACACACACTCCAGGATCTAAACCTTGTCATCACAATGAACAAAACATGCTGGAAGGATACGTTCCTGACACAGAGACTCCCCAGACCCTGGAATAGACTGCCCATACATGTCAAGCAGAGTGCCTCTTTGGCCCTCTTCAAAAGGAACCTTGATAATTGGATGGGAGATAGGAAATTCACTCCGGGAATCATGTTAGTCGCCTGCTAGACACGGGTCCAGGGAAGTAAATACTGCGGGAAGAAATAGTCAGGGAATTGTTATGGCTAGGCTTGTATAGGCCCTAGGGCGGATAGCTTAGTACCAACCTATGAACCTATGAACCTATGAATGTGACTTACTTCTGTGACCCTTAGTGAGTATGTAGCAGATCTTGTGTGAATGCTAGTCATTAAAGGAGGGGAGCGGTTTCTGTTAAGCAGCTTGTGAGTTAAAGGTTTAAGTGATCCTATCAGTGACTGGCAGCTATTTGTGACTGTAGTACAAAGGTGCATCCTGTTGTTGCCTAAATCAATAAACTTGTGTATTCCATTTTTAGTGGTTTGCAGTGGGGAGGTATTTTTAAGGAGAAATGAGGTCTGTGATTGCCAGTGCATATTCCAATGTGAGGATTTTTAGCTATAGGTGCCTTTGCTTCAGTAGTTTGTAGGTTGGCTATTTTATGTAACACTTTTTTGAGTCATGCTAAGACTTTACCTGCATATTGTTCAGTATGTGTATGGAAAGACAATATTTTTTCTAGGATTAGAACCAGATGTTTTTAAGGAGAGGTAAAACACACCAGGATACCACTGTAGTCTAGGACTTGTACAATGGACTTAGAAAGTTGTTGAGATATATCAAAGAGCATAACTGCAGATATGTAACTTTTGTTGGTGAGTTTGTTGTTAGCCAGCCAAGTTCAAACTGAGGATAAATCCTTTTGTAGATTATTTTTATTGAAGATGAGGATGTGTGAGCTGTAGTGAATACTAAGCTGTCAGTGTAAAGTGTACACTTAATTTGGGTAAATCTCTGTGAAGGCAGTGAGTATAGCAATAGGGCAAGTGTTGAGCCTTGGGGAACTCCCTTGTTAATTGAACATAAGTCTGAATGAGTGTTGTCCTGTACTGTGAAAGTTCTATATGAAGGATAGCTGTCAAAGAATTGAGTAATCTCACTGGAAAACTCACCATCTTTTAGTTTTAGTAGTAAAAGATTATGATCAGTGGTCTCAATAGCCTTTTTGAGGTCTAAAAATTCTGCTGCTATCAAGTTTCCATATTAAGAGTAGATATGATTTGTTGAGATGTCCATCACTGTTAAAGTACCAAAACTGGGAAATAAATATTGTTGTCTATTAGGATATCCTATTTTAGTATGTTATAGAATTATCCTGCAAATGATTTCTTCTAGAATTTTAGCTAAAGAAAATAAATTAACAATTGGTCAGTAGACATTGACAGCGAATGGGGAAAGAATTTCAGGAAGGGGTACATTTTGTGCATTTCTAAAACTCTATGGAATGGTCCAGGTTATAAACAATTCTTGTAAATATTAAGGCAGTTGTTTGGACAACATTTGGCTGTTCATTTTTAAAATATCTGGATGAATAATATGACTTTTTTGGTAATACCAACTGTCAATATTTCCATACACTTCCTTCTCCTCTAATTTGCCAATAGAAGTAGCAAGGACTACGGTCCTAGTTTATGCTGATAGGTGCTGGGAGTATCTGTGGGGATGTTACTGATCTGAATTTTAATGGGCTCAAGGGGTGGTGATATTATCTTTTATGAAATTTATAATAACTTGATCCAATTTTATAGAAAGGGACTTTTTTGGGAAGCATGTTCATATGGTTACTATGTTTTATATCTTCTTAGCTTTTATTTTATTGGTTTAGGGACTTAAACTTGCAGGTTTCTGATATATTTTTTCTTAACCAAGTTTCTCTTAATTATACTGGTATGTTTTATATTTATATCTTGGTAGTTGTCACATTTCTCTAGATTGCCTGTGGCTTTTTTTCTAACTTACCCAAGCTTTTCTTCTGTTTTATAACATGTTTTTTCTTTAAGTTGTAATATTTTTTCTAAGGGGCATATTCAGAAAAATGTAGCATTTATGTAAGGTGCTGATTAATTTAACACATATTTTTTATCCAATTTCATGGAATGTGGTCAGATATGCATCTCAAAGACATGATTTTTTTTTTTTTGCACTTAGGTGGAATAACGTATTTGAGATGTATAGCTGCATGACAAGCACCATGGTCATTTTCAGGGAAACTGAATTAAAAAAAGCACTGGCTCATGTAAACTGATACTTTGAATAAGTGTTACAGTTTTCTGAATATCACTTTTCTTCTTTCACACACATTCCACTATGAATGTTTATTTGTGATACCTGTTTTTCTTTTAAATCATAATTACAGCTGCTAACAGTTATCTACAACAACAACAGTTATTTACAATAGTCAATGCTTTCACTGTATTTTCAAAAGTAATTTAATATCATAGCCCAGTATGCATTAATTAATGTGTCTTCTATTTACCCCAAACTATTTTGCCAAAAGAAGTAACATGTTTTATTGCTATTCCATTTATATATTAAGAATGTTGGTTGTGTAATACATTTTAAATCCACTGATTTAATGATCACACAGTTTCAATGGTTGCCATGGAAATGAAAAGAGTCAAAAAGACCAGATCACTTGTTGCTAATCACAAAAACAGACAGGTAAAGTGTATTGACAGGTAAATGCTGATATTATGATCTGTTACCTGGAATGAATCAGTAGCTCACAATGCTGCCACACTTTACCTGTATTTTGGATTACTGGGTACAGGGGACAAATTAACCTTCTCTTAGGTCTTGTTTTGAAGTAAGCACTGATTTATGCAGTGTCAGTGGCTCACTGGTCACACAATTACACTGGATGCTGGAAGATCACATGGCTATATGGTGTGTTCCCACAACAAGGATGTGGATTACTTTTTCCAGTACTGACACTGCAGTGCAGCATGGGGGGGGGGGGGTGCTAGACTCCTGAGTGTGCCATTCTTCAGATGAGATGTTAAAATGAGGCTTCATCTGCCTGAATTGATGGTAGCTCAGGCCGATGTAAAAGGTCTCACAGCACTTATTGGCAAAAAAAAAAAAAAAAAAGTAGCGGAAGTTCCCCTAGTGCCTTGGCCAAATTTCCCGAGTCAGTATGAAAACTACCTCAAGTATCTCTTAAAGAGAGTACATTGGCCTAGTAAGGTTGCCTTGGTCAAGAAAGAATAAATAAAAAGTATATATGTAAATAAAAAAATATGTATATATATGTGTGTGTGTGTGTGTGTGTGTGTGTGTGTGTGTATATATATATATATATATATATATATGTACACACACACACACACACAAAACACACATATATATATATATATATATATATATATATACACACACACACACACATATATATATATATATATATATATATATATATATATACATATATATATATATATATATATATTTGAAAACTTTTCACGTGTGCTCCTCGTCTGATCTGATGTTCACACCTCTCAGCCTTCATTCACAAAAATGTGTGATACAGCATCTAACAAAAAAACAAGGTCAAACTTGAAATGGGAAGCATACAATTAACTGAAATCAAGTGCAGTAATGTTTTTATTCTTGAAGGCTTCACAACATTATAAACTTTAATGAATTTATGCTTCTAAATTTAGTAGCTTAGTGTGAAATTTTATTTTCCTAGAGTACAAAAGACTTCTTTAAAGCAAAATGAATGAAGTACTTAAGAAGGAATAACACCTGGATGAATATTAGCTTTTCATTAATGGGAAAAGGGGATTTTTGCCTTTATGGCAATGTTCTTCTCATGGTAAACTCTTTTAAGTAATAATGACAACTGATCAAAGCTTGTACTCATCTTATCCATTGGGTCTATATTATAAACTCAAAGGTACAGAATGTCGACAACCTTTTCATTGACACATATGTGTCGAACGTCCACTTCAGTGAACAACCACATCATCGATTTCTTTCCAAAGGAAAGAAGTCGGTTGGCCGTAGTTTTAAATCTGCACTTTTCCCCACTGTAATGCGATCTTGGAGTTAGTATATTTAGTTAGAGGATGTGTGGGGGCACATATAGTGTTTGTTATATTGTGTCATGCATAGTTGGCCTACCGATTTCTTTCCCTTGGAAAGAAATCGATAATGTAGCCATTTGCTGAAGTGGACGTTCGACACATATGTGTCGACGAAAAGGTTGTCAATATTCTGTACCTTCAAGATATAATATAGACCCTTACCCATCATACTGTGTGCTGTGTTTAACCTAACATTTCTGAGCCAATAACCTTGGCTCTAAATGATTGTCACTGTTGAAATGACTCCCCAATCAATCATGTGTGCAAAAATGAGAAAAGGGGGTTGTGGATGGATGAACTGGTCTGATGCAACCTTGTGAAGGGTATCTGATACAAAAAGATTTACTTTATCCTGGAATTTTTGTAAGTAATCCATGAGACTTTGTTTTTGTGCAATGACTGTACTCTTTTCTCAGATAACACATTTGTTTGTCTTCTGGAAACTGTTAACTTTAAAGTCTTTCAGTGCACCTTCATTTTCTGAGAAGTACATGATAACCACTAGCTCACTTCATTTTGTGTTGCACTGATGCTTTCCTTTAAAAGATTTATCATACCTTTCACTATTTTATTCCATTGTGTCCTTGAAGAAACCAAGCATATTTATTTGAATAGAGTTTATTAGCTTTAGTTCTGATGACTCAACCATTTTTACTGCATCAGCTTTAAATTATTGCTTCTTTTAAAGCCTTCTAAGTCATATTTTTGACAGACTGATGGAAAGACTTTATATCATTTCAGTGGTTTACATTGCTTTTCTTGGAAGTAATGCATGACTTCATGTCAACAACCATTTTATTTATGTTTTTATTCATTCTTTAACTAGGTTTAGATGACATAATGGCTTGTTTTCAGATGCAATCCAGTAACATGGTACGGTTAATCAGTTTGCTGGGAATCAGGGTATGGTGGTAGAAATAGATAGACTCAAACTCAGAATTGCATGGTTCTGCTTTGCAAGAACTCAGACCCTTAATTATAGGTGCAGTATCAACAACTACTTATTAAGTAGAGGCTTACACCATCAAGTATCAGCAATTCTTTTCTCGACGTTTATTTTCAGACTTTGTTTGTCAGAAATCCATTCCATTTTAGATGTTTCTTCTTCTTAATTGTCAGTTACACATTTGTTTCATGCAAAGAACTTTTATTTTACATTTAAGGGCAAATATACTTTGTTCTTCAAATGCCTTAGTACACCCACTTGCATGCTTTCATATAAAGAAATATATTAGGTTAAACAGTGCAGCAAATGAAGGATTAGAACATTACATGAACTCTAACCCTAGCAAACCTGAATATTTCCAAATGAAAAACCATGCTATGGAGAATTAGGGAGTAAAACTATAGCTACTGCTTAGGGATAATAAATTACAAGTCAACCATAAATACAAGATATGAAAATTGATAACAAATATGAAAACTGGTTAAAAACAAAAAAGCCGGCTTCGTTGACACAAAAAACACTGTTTTATTAACAACACAGGTAAGCGCTTTCGTCGGTTATAGTAATCCAACTTCTTCAGACAAAGAAATGCAACACACCCTACACTTATATACTATCCGTTAGTACTATATTAACGAATTAAACCTGTTAATTAAGACTAATTATCTAATCGTGTTCTTTACAGTAGAAAGTTAATACAAACTATATACTCATGGAGTGTGATATCATAGAATTAAAATAAAAACAATATCATGAGTACAAAAAATAAATAAATATAACATTAACATTTAAAACCTTCAGATATTCAAAAGTTCAAAAATCATCACAAAAAGTCATATTAGCTATCTAGCATTCTAATTATAACAAAAATTATGAAAATTATAACAGCCTTGAGCAAGATTAACCCTACATAGTCCTAACTCTATACATTAATTGATAGACTTGAGTCCCATTTAAAATCCTAAACACATCAAATGATAAACCAGACCATACATCATATACATAGATAATTATATAAATACATTTGATTAGACAAATCCCTATCTACCATGTGCCTTTAATTTAAGCTAACATTCAATAGATAAAAAGTCATTGAGACCCGGCAAAACATATGCTGAGGTACGAACTAACCACATTAATTCACACTCTTCAAGTCTCAATTCCCGTGGTCCCCCTCTCATGTCTCGTTCCACTTGCTGCAACACTATAAACTTGAATTGATGTGAAGGGTGTTCTAAAACATGTCTAGCTAATGCATTGGTGGTGATGCTCTTATTAATGTAATAATAATGCTCATATATTCTTTGCTTGATTTTCCTCTCGGTTTTTCCGATTAGTAGGCTTCGCATTGTTCACAAAGAGCACCATATACCACACCCTGAGAATCACAATTAAATTTACCTTGTATAGAATAACTTTTATCTCTAATTTGTACTTTATCAACTGTTTTAATATATTTACATTGGGGACATCTACTACATTTCATCATCCCAATGTCTCGTTTATTCAATTTCCTCTTTTTCTCAACCAGGCATTTAAGATTTGTACCTCTTTTATATGTCATTAGAGGTGCCTGACCTAGTTTTTTATTAAGGTTGTTGTCTTCTTTAATAAAAGTCCAATTTTTAGTTAAAATGTGTCAAATACTTTTTGAGTCCAGAGAGTATGTAGTAAGGAATCTTATTTCTATTTCCACATTTTCCTCAACGGTCCTAATCGGAATTGATTCATTCCACAACTCATGTTCCAGTTCATATCCCTTCTGTACATTCGGACGAAAATTACCTATTAACCTTTTGTTATTCACTTCTTCGAATATCAGGTCAAGAAAACCTAACGGGTATCCTCTTCTCAAAAACATAGACTTTATTAAGGCACACTCGGTCAAGAAGTCATGATAGCTGGACACCATCCTAGCTACCCTTACTGCTTGACCTTTGACTACAGCCCTTTTCTGGTGGTATGGATGGCTGCTTGAAAAATGGTGAAAAGCATTTGAGTAAGTGGGCTTTCTGAAAATAGAAGTCTTATATCTACCATTTACACTATCTTTCGTCAAAAAAACATCCAAAAAGCTTATTTCCTTTGTACCCATCTGGAATGTAAATTCTAGAAAACTAGTTAAAGATGAACTAGCTGTAATAAAGGTCTCAACTTGACCAACTTCGCCATTCCATACAAAACACATATCATCCTGGTACCTCGTGTACCAGACAACATGTTGCTTAAAAAGTGAGTTATTGACTACATAAACTCTCTCCCAGAAAGTCATCACGCAATTAGCAAAGCTACTACCACAGGGTGATCCCATCGCTATAACACTCTTTTGTAAGAAGAGTTCCCCATTAAACAATAGAAAATTTTTGGCTAAAACAAGTTCTAGCAAGGTTTTGATGACATTAATATCCTTATCATCCATACCTTTCATATGCAAAAAATCTCTGACCCATTCCATGTCCAAAGAATGTGGAATGACTGTATAGAGATCTTCGATGTCTACAGTAAGAAAGATAAAGTTGTCATTAAATTCCAACCTATTGATACTTTCAAGAAAACTCCATGAGTCATGACATATTTGTGGTTCAGACTTTACATATGGTTTTAATTTATGATCCACATACTTGGCACTTGCGTATGTGATGGATCCCCTCCCATCTACTATAGCCTTGAAGGGAGGATTCCTTAGATCTTTGTGTAATTTTGGGGCCCCAAATAATGTTGGTGTAATAGGTGCTGCCATTGTTAGATAATGCAGAGTGTCTATATCAATGCTCCCTTCTAAAAATAAATCGATCAACACATTAACTTTTTTATATGCGATATTCATCTCATTGAGGCTCACCCGCTGATACACATTAATCTCCAAGTATTCCTCCATTCTAGTTAGATAGTCAATTTGATCCATAAAAATGAGTCCCCCACCCTTATCAGGTTTCATAACCCATGTATTGCATGAATTAAGTAGCCTAATGAATACAAGTTCATGAGTAGAAATATTTTTCTTAACATTTCTAACATTATTGCTCTTGCTTAGCAAGGCTCTAATATCCATCTCACAAACCTTTTCAAACAATGCTAAAGTTTCATGTAAAGGTGAGTTAAACAAACTCGAGACTCTCAAATTATTAGTAAGTGCAGAGTTAGCTCCCATTAAACATGCTAAATTAAATTTACGTACATACAGCTTTAAATCCAAGATAATTCTAACAATATCTGCCCCCCCTATCTGGGACAAATGAAAGTCCTTTAGCAAAAAAGTTGACTAAATCTTCTTCTATGTAAAGGGAGCTAAAATTGTAGATTTTAAAGTAACCTTCCACACTTACTAAAACTTGCAAAGAGTCCTTAATCATCTCCTTCTCTGGTTCTGCTGTTTCTTGCGTTGCCCTTGGGCCCCATTGCTGTTCCATTGGTTGTAATTCCACTGATTGCCATAACCACTCCAAAAACCCTGTCGATTGCCAGGATTTGGCTGGTCATCAGGTCTACCAATGCTATTAGAGTTATTTTGTTGTAATGCTTGTGTTTGCTGCTGATTATTTTGTATCCGCTCACTTTGGCGAACTGTGGAAACGTCATCCCCATTTTCAACTCTCTCCGGGCTGCCAATTCTCCTCATGTCATCTCAGGGACTCTGATTGGCTAAACTCCCATCAAGCAAGTCCAAATGAAGTACCGGGGGAGGATATGCCAAACCTTTTGCATAGTCATTAAGGTCTCTAGCAATCTTCTTCTTTTTTGTTTCAATAAACTTGCCTAGGCAGGCTTCGATGCTAGAAAAAAATCCGGCCATACTCAAACCTATATCTATCAAAGTCTCCATTTGTTGTAATGGCATGCTCTAACAGTTCAAGTTCAGTTTTTAAATTGTCAGTTTGAGCCCCATATTGTCTAATAAGCACATTCAAAAAAATCAAAACCTTGTTGGTCAAACAACCCAATCAGTTCATGGTGAAACAATGAATTATTAATAAGGCCAAATGGATATCTCCACTGTCACAAGCCTTTGAGCACTATCTTTTTAGAAATACATTCTTGCAAGTACGATACTTCTAACTGAAGCTTATGGCATTTATAAAGTTTTTGATCAAAGTCATTCAGTTGACCAGTGATAGAATTAGTATTGGAATCATTTCCATTCTGCATGGTTAAACCATTCACGTTCCCATTGTTAAAAAAGAAAACGTCTCGTAAGTAATCATTCACATTGGGAAGAGAACCACCTCCCCTAATGTTAGAAGTGCTAGGACTCTGTCTCTGTCCCTCAGTAATGTAGTGATGTTCCACATCATTGTGAGACTTGGCCTCACCGATCAAATTACTTATTGGTGCACTCAAAACATTAGAATGTGGTAAAATCTGCTCATTCCATTGACTAATAAAATTACCAGTTATGTCACGCCTTGTAACATTGCTATTCTCCTCAATCCATATATTAAATACAAGATATACTTTGTGACAGAGGCATCTAATCTGAGGCTATAGTGTAATAAATTGATATTAATTTTCTGGTTTACGAACTTGTTTCTTACAGCAGTAGAAATCAGTACAGGACCTCATTTCCTACTATTCATTTCCTGCAGGGGTTCCTGCTAACTTTCTTCTGTAATGGTTAAAAAGAGACCACATTAATAATGATAGAGAAAGCAGGAAGACTACAGAAATTGTAAGTGAAGTGCAGGACCTCCATTCCTGTAAATAATGTACATGACCTGGGTTCCTGTATGTATTCTTACTCACTTTCATCTGTAATTGTTAAAAATAATTGTGCCTGATTAATAATGTCTGTGAAATCAGAAAGATTACAGGAATGTCACTCCTTATGAATCAAACTCCTGTAATTTTTAAGTATGGCATGAAAGCAAGATTCAGGAAGAAAACTCCATTGTGCAGAGTGAGAAACACAAACTGTATATGTATATACAAGCACACAGTGCTATGGAGTGAGACACTTTGCTCAGCTTCAGTATACTGAGTTGTACTATAGTGAGCCAAAAGCAGCAAACTACACAGCTCTCATACTACTCAGCCAAGTAAAACAAGATTGTCATCAAAGAAAATCAAATTTAAGATTTCCTTAAAGCCCTTTACCTCTACTCAGTTTCTTATAGATTGCCAAGGAGTGATCTACGCCTGGCTTGCAAGTCATCCGCAAACTCCACACTTATGAATCTCCTGCATATTCATAAGTCAAAGAGTGCCAGACATACATGGTGTATGAAGCAGAATTTTGGTTGTGACTTAAACAGAACATGCTGGAGACAGGTATATGTCCCAGAAACTTCCCTTCCTGTGTAACAGGCTTCCAATCCATGTGAAACTGAGTTAATCTATTACCCAGTTTAAGCTCAACCTAGAGCAGTGGACGGGGAAGATGAAATTTACATTGAGCCTGGCACCCATATCCCTTATGGTCAGACACAGCTTATAAATATCTGGCTCTCAATTTTCAATTTGGATACAGGACATCATTATTCTTTTGGGAAAACTTGGCTTGTCTTAGAAAGGGCCCCTTGGATCATTAACCTAGTAACAACATATGAATCTATGAATCAGTACAGCAGAAAGGCTACAGGAATGAGCCTGGTGTTTGAACTCTCATGATCGCAAACATGAGTAGATACACAAATGTTTCTTGCCAAGGTTGATTGAATGTCTTGTAATATTGATGTACTGTAGGTATTATAACACATGTACAGCACCATAGATTTTCCACAGCATGAAGTGCCACAAAGCCCCACAAATTCTGGGAACTACATCATATTAGGTGACTAAAATCATGCAACCACAGTTATCAACAGTGAACTGGGTTGGAGAAGGGATGCACAGGACAGCAGGAAAAGGGATAAGAACTCGAAGAGGAAAACACACAAGGAGGACACATAAGAGAATTACTGTAGGGATGAGGCAGGATAAATTCTTATTTTTTGTGGAGGTACAACTCACATCTTTGCTATAAAGACAGAATGGATGAGGGGTAGAAAAAAGGACTAGGATTGTTTGTGAAGAAAGCAAACACAAAATAGTAAAGATACACAGACATAGTTGTGCATGTATGAGGTTGTGGTAACAAGGGACAGACAAATGTGAGAAGGTGCAGTCAGCTTCGACAAAGCTATCCCTAGTTTGCTTTTAGAGTTTAGACAAATGGTGAGAAGGAATTCTAGACCATGTCCAAGGTATGGGGCATGACACAGTAAGAAGGAGGCCACAGTAGGCAAAGGATAGTCTAGGATTCTGGCTGCAAGGAACTGCCAAGGTGGGCTGGTAGATATCCTTCGGAGAATCATCCCCAGCTGCTGTGTTGAGTAGCTGATGGCTGATACCTTTGTAACATCCAGTGGCCCAATAGTCTCTGCATAAATCTGCAGTCCAATACAGGAGGCACTCAGTAAGGCCAAGTCAGTTCCCATCCTAATACAGTTTGACCACAGGTGTATGGAAAGTTTTTTTTCACCAGACAGAGGCCACATCTCCATTAGAAACAGTATGAGTCCTATAAGGAGAAGTTGCAGTGAAAGTGCGTTTGCCTCTTCCACTTCCTCTTCAAGTGGACCTGCACAGTGAAGACTCAGTGGGAAAGTTGTCATAAATTTGACATGTGATTGAAATGCAGTCACTTCTAAATCAGGTGGCCCTTCACCACCAGTGTTGCTAACAGTCTTTCCAACCTCTTGTGGCTGCATTAAGGCATATTTTCTCAAAATCTGTAAGACAAATGTACACAAAGTATTGCTAGATGCTTCACAGTTAAGTATGTGCTGGAAGAAATCTGTTTCAATATATATATTTAAACACATCTCCTGGCATTCCTTTTGTACATTTGTTTCTTACTGCTATAGCAGCTCAGTCTGGTGGGGCCTCATATTAAATATATCTGTGTCTTCATTGCTCATCAAATATTAGAATGCCTGCATCAATAAAAAGTTTGAGGCCCAGATCATACCAGATATGTAACTTCTTGAAACAGCCATCATGAAGGCCCTGTAGCCAAAACCTGACAGCTTCTTGAAGGGAATAAAGGACTGTTTTTTGTTTTCCTCACAAAGCAAGCGGGAGACTGATGAAGTGAGGTATCAAAAGAAATTCTTGCAAGTTAAGAATGCCAGATTAATCAAAACAGAAGACACAGACAGAAGCACCCCCTTTCAGGAATCATATTCTGTGCAAGTTGTATACTGCACAGTCATCCATATCTCTCGTGAAAAAGCCTTGATGTGAAGCTGCTGTCATGCATGGGTGCTATAGTATCATTTTGGTGAGCAAAAGCATAATTAGATGATTCAGAGACATTTGGGCAACAAGGTCTTATTTGTGTATAATATGTGAAGGGGTATAAAATTGTGGAATCTGGAGAACAAGCTTGTCATTTTGCCCCATTCAACCACCTTTGGCTGAGTATTTCTACAACACTGATATTTAAGTTTTACTGGAATGGTGAATATTTTCCATTCTGAGTTTCACTTATATGGTATATACTTTCCATTTTGACATTTGTTCACAGACATAAGACCTATGACAGACAGGAGGTATGTTTCCTAGGTACACTTGTATACATTACAAATGACTTTGTGTACTTGTCTTGGTTCCATAAATGGCAATCATGCATATAGCTGCAGTTAAGGTGCTTTACATTGTGATACAATACCATTAATATGTTGTACATGTACAAGTACAGACATTCTGAATGCTCATCTTTGTTAGGCACTGTGATGTTACCAAGCTATGTCAGCAGACTATGTTCTGAGGTAACCTGTGACAAAATGTAGTATGCTGCAAGTTAACATACTTCATAAGAGCTGCAGTCTATGAATATGAGATTCTGAGGACAAGGACGAGTTTTGGTGTTTGTTTATATGTCTGTAGCTATCACAACAATGTATTTCTATATTTTGTGTGTTTAAACAGGAAGCAGTATATGACCAGAGGACAAGGATAACACTAGTTAGAAAATGTAATCAGTACTGAAAGTGACATAGCCTGCATCAGTGATATAGAGGGATAAATCCCTGACTACTACCCAGGTGACCAGAGTCTGAATAGCTTTTTAGATACTTGGTGGCACAGACAGGGATGTTGACACATTCCCCACATGGCGAGAGAGCAATAATTGCTCCCACCAAGCTCATGATCTGATGAAATGGTCTCATCTGGACAATAGAGGCCTGTCAAGATGCAGAGTTTCTGGTGGTAAAACATGCTCATGACCACCCAAGCTTTCGACAGTAGTCACTACTGCAACATATGGGGGAGCATGCTCATGCAGATAATGGGGCACAGGCAGCCCATGTGGAATTAGACGTAGTTATGCCATCACCTTTTGTGGGGTTAGGTCATAAAATGAAAAAAAGATTTCATTGTCAACATTCCTGTAAGAGTACAGATTACACTCATGGCTGCCTAGATGATGGCTCCCCCAAACAGTGTATCATGTCATACAGGGGAGACTTGATAACTGTCAGACAAGTGGGCAAGAATTATACTCATGTACTAAAAATGACACTCTGTTGCATGCTATTAGATAGCTGGGCTCTATCTGGTGAGGAGAGCAGGTATAGACTCACCACTAAAGGATCAAGGGCTATCTTTGCTGTGGATGGGCAACACTGTACCTTGGGTCAGTGTCACCATCACCAGGCCAATATAATCAGCCATTCTAAGCAGAAGGCATGTATGGCTGCAACTAGCAGATCTACAACAGGCGGTGGGCTACCAGGATTCACAAGACTAACAAAAATGGAGAAGCCCCTTGTGTCTATGCAAAAGCGAGAAGAAGATGCACTATAGTTTTCACCCATATATTGGTAGTGTTGTTGACATTGTTAGCAGGTTGATAAAATCCTTGTGTGTCTCAATAGGTGAGTGAGAGGGTTAATAGTGTCTAGCAGATGTTCATATATACTGTTGTTGCACTTATTACCTGTAAACAAAGTTAACATGGTTTTCAAAGGCATTTCAGGTCTGCAAAAAGGTCGTACCATCACAGAAGGTAAGGTTGAGGAGCATGTAATTTGGTGTATTAACATCCATGGCACATGTATTGCATGTGTCATTGTGCTCACTGTAGTGTTCTGTATGTCATGCATTCACAGGCATTAGTGTCATTGGGAAAGAGAAAGAGAGGAGTCTGGAAAAAGGGGCTGATGTTTGCACATCTGTTAACTGTAACAATGATGCTGGGAGATATTGGCACAAGTCACAGTCAGAGGACACAGTGACTCTGTATGTCTCACTGTGGGATGAGGGGGTGCGCCACCACCTACCATACTGAACTTCTGTATGGATGAACATATTGAGTACCATGTGGCTCTACTAGCTGAGTGCACATCATACCCTGAGGGATAGGAACCACTGGTAGGTAACAGACACACAAATGTTTCTCCCTTTGCCTTATGTAGTAACGTCAGCAGTGAACACTGTTTCTGATGTGGGCATACTCTAAATCAGTAAAAACAGACAGCTGACACATATGTCCCCAGCAAGCATGTGACACTTGGGATAAATCAATAGATGTAGAGAAAAAATGCCATAGCCTTCATGGTGGCAGTAATAGCAGCTCACCAGAGACTGTAGGGAGGGAAAACCTTAACATATCTTGATGACACCTTACTGCACCAACCCCATTCAAGGTGTTGTACAACAGGGAGTCTCTGGTCATACTGTTTAGGTCTTTAAAGATTGCAGTCAATCTGGTAAAGCTCAGTGTCCAACATACTGTTGCCTGCAGAATGGATGCCATGTTGTACTGAACATTTCTCCCCAAAAGCAGAATTTGGATACAGATATATTTATCATCTGTATGGGCATCTAAAGCATTTCTCAGCATTGTGTGTGTGTGTGTGTGTGTGTGTGTGTGTGTGTGTGTGTGTGTGTGTGTGTGTGTGTGTGTGTGTGTGGCTACATTTGAGACACCATAACCCATTGTTGTTCATGCTATGGCAGGAACACACTGTACATGAAACAAAATCATATACAATCCACATACATCTAACAATTATTAATCAAATTTATAAAAAAATACAATGAAAAACTTAAAATAAGCTAGTAACATATGCATGAAATTGCAACTGCAACCATCCAATCAAGATATAGCTTTACCCGTAAACCAGTTTCTGATGCATCCAGACTCTGCCACAACTTGCTGTGAGGGAAAAGTTAGTTTGCTTCTGCTTTCTTGCATTTTGTATTATTTTCTTGCCTTCTTCTATTTTGTATATTGTGATTTATTTTCCTTAGACTTCTATTCTGCTTTTAAATGCATATTAAAACTAGGAAAGATACCACAGCTGTGTCTTTTGTGAGTCACACAAAATTTTTTTCTACCCTCCCATCCTAGTGCTGTTGTGTTCTCAACACAGCTGTCTTTTTAGATGCCTACCTCTTATGTTAATTTGACCATATCTCTCTCTCCCTCTCCCCTTTCATTGGTTGTTGTGAGTAAGCACAAAATTATAATTTTTGTGAAATCACTCCCATTCAGCTATTTAAATTTATTGGCCTTCCCACTGTTGTCCATAGAACCAGAATACAAAGTGATCACCCACTTTTCACCCACTTTCAATCTGTCTTGCTCTCTTAAAATTAGTGTCTCTGCACTTAGAGAGCTAAAGCTTAAGTTACTCCCTCTTTCATATCTAACTGCATAGTGTACACTGCAGTGCTCAGGATATTGACCCATTTTTTTCATCTTATCTTTAAAATCTGCAACATCTATTGCAAGACCACCAATTATTGGACAGCCCACATTCTGCCTCTCAGGAGTCATCTTGGGATTAGTGCTTCTCTTTTCTCCTGATGAGATAAGAAGCACAGAGACATTATTTCCCGCAGAATGCTGATCACTGGAAAGCCTGATAACTGCTTCATAGGTGACAGCTTGGAATTTGTGTCTGTATTCTGTTTCTGGTGAGGGAAGGAGCAGAGTGCATTGATTCCTGACTGTTTCTGGTTGGGTAGAGTGTCTGTGCTTAACGTTCCTGATTGGTCTGGTTGTTATTCAAGGTATCTACTAGTAAAAGGCTACAGCCAGTCTACAGACTCTTGTATCATCTGGGACAAGATTGTGGATCACCAAACAGGCTGTGGCCTGCTTCTCATCTTGAGATTGGGTGCTAATGTTTTGCTTCTGGTGAGAGAAGAAGCAAATGAACATTGCATCCCAGCACAGTGAATCTGTGGTGATACCAGCACTAGTAGTAGACAGGGAGTAGCCATTCACATGGCTCCCCTTTTTTATCAGTCTTGACAAGCTAATTCTTTGTTTTCAGTAAGTACTGTTTGATTTGTTTCTAACTTCAGAATATCTGCCTAAATACTTCATAAATTTTCAGGGTCTACTTATTACTTTACCCTCAAATGTTTGACAGTGCCCTGTATAGACACAGACACCTTGAGTGGCATTTTTCCTGTAAAAGTATGATTGAAATTTCACCGATACGTAGTTGCACATAGGACAACTAGTTTACAGTGACGAACACTGTGCCAGCATTGCAAACAGGATACTCCTGGCATGGATTTATAGTCTCATTCCAACTGTCTAATCAATAAAAAAGTGTCTGTTGCCATAGAGATGCACTTTTCTACTATCTCTGTTACCAGCTTGGTGGATATAGGCATCCTGAGTCTATGTAAAAATTGCCTTATGTTTACTGACAGCCAGTTAATTCTCAAACAAACTTATATGGTATGTGAGAGATGTATTTGCACAATGTCACTTGAGGCAAAGCTCTCACATAAAAGTACTCCAAATGTCAATAAGAGTAGTACACACACTGCACCCATCACAGACAATTCAAAGCAGACATATAGACCCACATATGCTGAGGCACTTAAATGTAACCTTCCTAAACTCCAAATACCTCCTAGATGAAGTACATGTAAGAAATACCCTTAGCATCCCCAAATGCACTCTTAGAAAACAACAACCTCAACAGCAAGGGGATACAGCTCATTGTAAGACTGCATGCTTTACATGAATGAGGTCCTGGGTTCAATCTCCCGTATCTACATAGCATTTGGGCGGTGCACTGGTGTAGCGGTTAGTGCTGTCATCTCCCAGCAAGAGGTTACCTGGTTTGATTCTCAGCTGGGGCGCCTTCTGTGTAGAGTCTGCATGTCCTCCCTGTGTGCGTACTGAAAATTGTTTCTTTCCCAGGCAGACTTTCCAGTAAACAAATGTTGAATAAATAAATAAATAAAACATACAGCCACATCTCATGGAGCCTCTACTTCTAAGTCCATAAGGCAAGACACCACACAGTCCAACATTCTGGTCATGGGAAACTCCATTGTGAGATACACTGATGCCGCTCTCACCAGGCTGAGTAAGGATAAAGTCATGGTTGGTTGCTTATCAGGGGCTAGGATCCTCCACATTACACATGCACTCAGGTAATTGGATCATAAGTACCTGTATGACTCAGTCTTAATCCATCCGGGTGTAAATGATCTGAGACATACCTCCCTTGACTTTATGAAGAGAGACATAATGGAAGTCTCGGAATATGTGTCCCAGGCTGGTATAAGCCTAGCAATGAGCAGCATTTTACCTTCTCCAAGGATGATGCCACAACAAAAGCTGACTGACTTTAATAATTAGATTAGTTTCTGGTGTCATTCTAAGAGGATACAATATTTGTCAGCATGGAAGGAGATGGTCAACAGACCATGCTGCTGTGCCAGGGATGGTCTGCACGACTCCCCTCTAGGCTTTCAAATATTAGCAAAAACTTTGTCTTCCCCCATAGTGCCTTTTTAGGCAGTACCAATCTAAAAGTACTTCTGATATAGCAAATCAAAACCAAGAAAATCTAAACTTATAACTGCTCAATGCTACATGTCTAAACAAAAATCTTCACTCCCTAGAAGCTCTCTTTACCCTAGAGAATGCTGATATCTGTGCAGTCACTGAGACATGGTTTAAAGCCATGGAGAGCACATCAACAGTGCAAGGTTATAATGCCTTCTATACATTTAGACCTGCTACAACACAGACAAGGACTAAAGGTGGAGGTAACTCGATTTACATAAAAAATAAATAAACCTCAGAGCTGGTCAAACAGGAAAATGCACTTGAGCTGCTCCATGTTCAAATCACCATAGGAAAAATCCAATACCACTTGCTTGAAATCTATAGGTCCCCCTCTATGACCCTGAAAACCCACACCATGCATTTAAACTTATTAGAAACACTAACCATCCACCCCAATACCATATTTATGGATGCTTTTAATTATCCCAATATTAACTGGGAATCTTGTATGGCAACAAACATACAGGCACAGAGATTCCTGGATTTTGTAAACACAATCTCTATGGACCAGATTGTCAATACACCAACCAGGGGTGTATACTGGATCTGGTCCTCACTAGTATGGGAGAGTGCTGCACACCCCCTACTGTAATGTCTTCACTTGTAAGGTCTGACCACAAAATGGTCTCCTTTGAAATAGAAATAAAACCTGGACCCCCATCTAAACCTGGAATATTCAGGAAGTACTCAAAAACTAACTTTCTGCTATTAAGCAATAACCTGGCAAAATTTCCAGCCCCCATAAATCCTGAGAACATTGCTGCCTATGCAGAACTGTTCACAGAAACTTTATACAAGCATGTTAATAGCTGCATAAAGGCAGCTATATCACCAGGTGGAATCACAAAATGTGTAGGCTGTATAACAAAAGGAAGAAACTCATGGAAAAAATTAGGAGGTGCAGCTCCCAGCAGGATAAAAGCACTTTCATAAAACTAAACAAACAACTCAGAAGAAAAATAAATTCTACCAAAGCCAAATTTGAGGTAAATTTGTTCTCCCAGGGCAAGGACGACCACAAGGCATTCTTTAGCTATGTCCACCACCTCAAAGGCAATACACAATTGTGTGCAGAGCTCATTGTAAATGGAGCCACCTATACTGAGCCAGAAGATCTAGAAAACCTACTAGCTGATAAATTCAGCTCCAACTTTATCCCCCCCCAAACTTCCCTCAGGAAATACTATCAATTATAACTCCTCCTGTTATCACTAGGGACAGGCCCTTAATGCTCTCTCTAAAGCCAAGAACACTGCATCAGTGGGCTCAGACAATATCCCAAGATGCCTTCCAAATATCATGAAACATGACCTATCAGGCCATTTGGAATTGCTATTTAACTGTAGCTTCCAAGCAGGCTTTGTGCCTCATGAGTTAAGAACAGCAACAGTCATCCCTCTGCACAAAGGTGGGTCATCTACAGACCCTGGAAACTACAGACCCATAAGTCTCACTAGTCTTGTATGCAAAACCATGGAAAGAATTATCATGGATAATGATATAGCAAACCTCCAGACACTGGAACCAACCCAGTCTGATTTTGTCAAGGGCAGGTCATGTCTACTCAGCCTGGTGGACTTTTTTGAGAAAGTCTCCAAAGCAATGGATGAGTGCAAAATGGTTCACACTGCCTACCTTGACCTGGCCATGGCATTTGACACAATACCCCACTCTGGAATTGTTGACAAACTTGGATGGTTAGGTAAAAACCTGTATGTTACCTGATGGTTAGCCAACTGGTTCACAGACAGGACCCAGGAAGTTAGAACTGCAGAGTCCACCTCTACAAAGAGACCAGTCACAAGTGGAGTCCCTCAGGAATCAGTCCTTAGACCACTCCTTTTTGGCATTTAGTTATCTGAAGTCAAGCCCATGGTCAATGGTCTCTGGCTGACTAAATTTGCAGATGGCTGCAAATTAGGAGCTGTCATTGAATCCCACACTGACACAAATGTTCTCCAGGAAGGGCTGACACAGGCAAACAACTGATGTCAGAGTCCATGGTAACTATTATATTGACAACACACCCCTTAGAGTTGACCCATTAGTCAGGGACTTAGGGACACACATAGACAGCAACCAAGCTTTTAATCATCGTGTGTCTACAGTAGTGAGGAAATCATTCTATGTTGCAAACTTATAAACAAAGGTATGGTATCTAGGTCCAAGGAAGTCATTGTTCCACTGTATTCGGCATTCATCAGACCTAACATTGAGTACAATGCCTCCCTTGTTATGTACCTAACCAGGCATATCCAACAACTGGAACATCCGCAGAGGTTCCTCACTAAAATAATACAGGGCATAAGTAAAATGTCCTATGCATACTACCTCAAGGCCCTATCCCTGTTTTCTGTCTCCTACAGGCTGTTGAGGGGAGATTTATGCCTGGCATAGAGGGCATTGTCAGACTCCACTCTGATGGACCTCCTGCATATCCACAAAACAAACAGCACCAGAATTACCCATTATAAAGACTTAAATCTTGCCTGTGATATAAATAGGACCTGCTGGAGAGACAAGTATGTATCCCAGAGACTATCCCGTCTGTGGAACAGGCTCCCCATCCATGTGAAGCTGAATTCCTCCCTATCCCAATTCAAGTGTAACTTGCACAATTGAATGGAGAAAAGGAAATTCATCCCTCCCTGGTTTGGCACCTATGTCTCTAATGGATACAGCCAGCCTGCAAGTGGTTCATCTCCCAGGACCCTGCATATTAATGTTTCATCTCCAAAACCCCTG
This sequence comes from Protopterus annectens, assembly GCF_019279795.1. Lineage (NCBI taxonomy): Eukaryota > Metazoa > Chordata > Ceratodontiformes > Protopteridae > Protopterus > Protopterus annectens. Next base: position 584,549,391 of record NC_056729.1, on the reverse strand, counting down.
ATTACACTTATCAAGGATACCTGAACTTGTCAGAGATTTGGGATGCATGGCTAGGCTTATAAAGGCATTTGTGGTCATTAGCCTATTAAACACCTCTGAACCTATGAACCTGTGAACATTAAACTAAATAAAATGTAAAATGAAACTAGTTTTAACAGAGTTTAACATAACTCTCATGACACTGCTAAAAGTAATAAACATACTATGTAACCAATGTAAATTCTTGGTTAACAGTTGACCTATTCAGTTACAGCAGTCTGCAAATTAATGGAAAACACAAATTCAAATTAAAAATACAGGAACCATGTTTAACTGAATACATTGGGTCTGCTGCATGTGATAAACTAAATTTCTTATAATGTAGATTAAAAATTTATGTCCGGATTCGACATTCACGATGAACCTTGTTTCTAAAGCTATAGTACTAGGTATTTTATTTATTACTCTGCAGACCCCCATGCATTCACTTTATATTTGTCATAATTTTATATACCAGAACAATTCATGTGCAAGAACAGTTTTGAGAGTGAAACTACATTGTGATGTTATGTTTACAGTAGTTTCTGTGGCGTGGAGCCTTACGGACTTCATATACCAGGAAGCTTGGATAGTTTGGCACTCTGCCGCAAAAGCACAGCTACACAAACCAGTATTTATTATGTTAATAAGAAAATAATAGCCTATTCTATAACAGGTAAGGGATCCTAATTTCACTATGGTGATTCAGTTTGGTATTGCCTTATTACATACAGTGAAAACAATGTCTCTTTCTTAGCTTAACTTACAGACTACACTTCTGGACACATTGCTGACATTAGTCCTGCCACTTGTAGTAATATTAAGTTTAAATAATATTGGACTATCGTGTCTTATTACTTTGGTACTGTTAGCCACTACTGGCAATATCTAAGATAAAATTGCAGTGTTGCCTGCTATTGATACTAGGTAGGCTAAGCTAGTGATGCTAGGCAGGTAAAATAATTAGCTTATTATCTCACTTTGTGTATTGATCACTGGTGTTGTTGCCTTTCTGGTTGTTTACTGTACTGTTAAGGTATGTAAACCTACTGCTGTAGACTTCTGCCCAACAGAATACTGGCTTACCTATGTGACGTACTTTTCATACTTGGCTGACTGATCTGCTGATATTGCATTGAAAGTATATTTTTTGCACTTGTAGGTATTCTTTTGGATTATCCATAACTATTGTTCTACATTTACTACATTTGGATCCATTGAGGTAGACTATCTGTGGTCGTTGCTATTACTATTTAGGTAGACACCGTATTTGACTGTTAGGTACAGCTATTTGATTCAAATGTTGCTATTTATTGCTCATTACGTTATTGCTCCTGTTTGTCACTTTTACATTTCTTTCTTTTGCACAGTAGTCACAGTTCATATTTATGCACCATTTAGCTAGATCCCATGTAGTCACTTTTTTCCAAGTCCAATTCATTATCCTTGTTTTATGCCAAGGATAAATAATTAAACTATCCTGTTTTCTCATTGTCATTCATCTGCACTTAAAAGGCACTATAGGGGCAAGAAAGACTCTGGCCAGAATGTGTAAGTGTTGCTAAGAGATGTGTAGACCATGCCTGGCAAAGCAGGAATGCTTGTTAGAGATCTCATCCCAGGCTGACACATACTGGGCCCCCATAGAATGACAGCAGCTACATAGCAAATTATTAAGGCTATTCAGCTTGTCTTTGAATCTTGGCTTCATTCTGAGTGATGGCAAAATACTGTTCAGACCAGTGTCTTTCCTGCCTCAGACACATACATAGCAAGCTACAACATATCCTCCTGCATGTCCCTCTGTGTACAGCACCCGCACATGGAACACAATTAAGTCATAATCATATTTGTCAGAATAGCACATGGAACACAATTAAGTCATAATCATATTTGTCAGAATAGCACATGGAACACAATTAAGTCATAATCATAGTTGTCAGATTAGAGAGATTTAAAAGATCTTGTTATGTCCTAGATCCTGGCTCTAGAAAGACAGCTTACTGACACCCTATGCTTATACAGCCTGGTGAGGGTGGTGTGTATATGCCGGACAATAGAGTCCCCTACTACCGCAACATTACCATGGTTGGAAGCAGTCTCAGTAAGCCTTACAGCTTTGAGCCTGCAGCTTGTGACTCTTAGAGGTATGTGCACTGATTGTGTGTGAGAAAGATGAAGATGGTGTTTTGCTGTGTGAACCAATGTTTGAGGTAGCTTAGTATTTAGGCTGGGAAGCTGACACGGTGTTCTCTTAAAAACCTCAGCACAAGCTGGCTTAGTAGAAGTGCTCTGTGTTATGTGTGTTTTTGTGTTGTGCTTACTGAATGCATTCTGTGGTTAGAAAGTAGCCCCCAAGTTAACTAAATACCTAATCCTCTCACATACTGAATCATTGTGAGGTACAAGGAGTTTTTGGTAAACATGAGGCAGTTACATCACTGCCTTGAATATTTAGTGTTATCAGGAAAGCTACAGAATAGGGAAAACAAAATTAAAACTTCAAATTAGCCAGTTTAGAAGAAGGGAATTAACAAAACAAGATAACTTACTATATAAGACAGATGGGGGATAATTTACTGGACTAGAAAAAAGTAATGCAGGATATGGCTAAAGGATAAAAGAATATGAATGGTGACTACTGTAATATTCACATGTTCAAAAAAAATTAGAACTGTAAACTTGACAGAAACATTTAAGATTAATAACATAATCAGTAAAAAGTGGCAAATGTAAAGCAAATAGTTTTTTTCTGGTATGCTAAAGTGGTTTTATGTCTAACACAAATTTTCTGGGGTACAGTTAGGACTTTATCCCCTGTGTCATGGGGCAAGGGCATGGTCCAGACTTACTGAAACATTCTCTTCCATTATAATAATTGTTTGTTGAGGCTAAACAATTTTAAATGTTGATGTCCTTTTATTGAATCACACAGGATATATGGTCTGGCCTCTTACTGTAGGGCAATATCTTAAATTTCCACCTACAGCTCATACATTGACTGTGGAGGGTTGAGCTACTACATCAATGAATTATTAATTCTCTGTAAATTAATGTATGGCTTACGTAGAGATATTAATGCATCACCAGAGCTGAATGATCTGATAATGTCTTTGGCATGACTTCAGACACTCTAATATAGTCCATAATAGGTAATAAGCAATATATTTTGTCTACTTTGTAATTTATCCTGGATATGTGACAGCAATGCATATAGTATATTGCACTTTGATTTGTAAAGCAACATCTGATTCCCTAAGTTGAGCTAGTTTTCTTTATTTGTTGTTTTTGCCTTTAAATCATTCTAAAGGTCTCTAATACTTGAATTTGCCTTACCAAGGTAGTTTAAGTTGTTTTGTTGCAGTGTTCCACTTGTTAGCAATCTTTCTTGGTGTTATTACATCAAGAGGTGAGCATTGCCTTGTATAGACACAAATGCCCAGAAAGTAAATTTTATTTACAAAGCTTCCCTTAGAACTAAAACCTGTAACTTAGTGTGGCTAAAACAAAGCCATTGTGCAGAGACAGGCTTAGAGCAGCTAGTTAGCACATTAAACAGCACTACTGTCAAATGTTAACACAATCTAATCTAGTCTCATGTCAAACCCCAGAAACCACCCAAAGAGACCTCTGTATAACCCACTCCATGACCTATAGTAGCCCACCCAAATACAGGTCCAGACAACATGGATATGCAATGTCCAAATGTCTCCATAGCCAGCTTGGTAGATATGGGCATCCTGAGACAATGCAGCAATCATATCATGTTCACAAACAACCATTTAATCAGTATGTAAGAAGTGCACATACACATTTACACTAAAGGCAAAAATCTTTCATACAAACAAGGTTGTCAAGAACACACACACTACATACACCACACATAGTGTCCACCATAGGATCATAGAAAGTTACTAGGCTATTGGCCCTGAGGCGCTTATAAGCATAGCCAAGAGTTTAGCCCATGTGTAGACAAGTCAGCACTCAAAGCCCCTGTCCAGCAGGGACACAGGTGGAATCCCATGGGGTGTATTTTCTGTTTCCCATCCAGTTATCCAGGTTGCACTTAAAAAGGGATACATAGACCAACTTATGTTCTGTGCTTAGAAACTAAGAAGCAATATTCCCAAACCTCAAAGACCTCCTAAGCCTATAAATTGGAATGCCTATCCTCAGCAATCTCTAAAGCAGTCACCAAAAGCAACACCAAACACCACACTTATGTCTACACCCAGTGGAGACCAAAGATCAAAGCCCATAATGCAAGCTAACATATTACTCAGGACTGTTTTCATAGGGCTCTCTACAGCATGACATACAGATCCTCCAATTACTAGACTGAACAAGGAAAAGATAATGGTTAGTTGTTCATCTGCAGCGAGGATCTGCCAAGTAATGCACACACTCAAGTCACTACACTACAGGTGCCAATATGAGTCTATCATGGTCCATGTCGACATTAATGAACTGAGATGTACTTCCTCATACTGTATGAAGAGAGACATTGTTGATCTCTCTGAATATGTATTTCAGACAGGTACATGCCTTGCACTGAGCAGCATTCTATTTTCACCAAGGATGATGCCATAGTATGAACAAAAGATGACTGACTTCAATAATTAACTTAGTTTCTGGTGGCTTTCCAGGGGGATTCAATGTTTGTCAGCATCGGAGGACATGGTTAATAAGCTATGGAACTTGGAGAGGATGACCTGCACCTGTCTGCCCTAGGCTTCTGAATATTGGTTAAAACTTTATCCATCCCCTTAGAGCCTTTTTAGGCAATGCCAAAATGAAAACCATCTATGTTCATAGACTCCCATAGCTTTTACCTAGACCTACTGGACACACTGTCCGTTAAACCAAATACATTTTTCATAGGATACTTTCACTACTCCTCTACAGACTGCGAAATGTAATCTGCCGCAAACTTGCAGGCACAACAGTTTCTGGACTTTATTAACACAAACACCCTTGACCAGATAGTGCACACATCCACCAGAGGTTCAAATGTACTGGACCTGCTATTCACCAATATGGGACAGAGGTACACCCTCACCACTGTTACTTCTGAACTGTTGAGGTCTGACCACAAAGCTGTCACCTTCAAAATAAAAATCATTTCAGTAACCCCAGCAAACCTTGTAATAGTTAGGAACTGTTCCAAAGTAAACTACAGCCTACTATGTAATAGTTTGTCAATGCCCCTTTGAACTCCACATTCTATGTAGAATTGTTCACAGAGACCCTGTACAACCGTGTAAATGGCTATATAGAGGCTGCTGTGTCTATTAGAAGTAAGCTCAAAACAAACTTTAAAAACAAACCACGATGGTGGAATCCTAACTTTTTTGTTCCTGGAATCCTAACTTTAACAGGGTATATAACAAAAGGGAAAAAGACATGGATAAAATCAAGAAGAGCAGCTCTCATAATGATGGGAGCTCTCTAATTAAACTAAACAGGAAACTAAGAGGACTAATTAAGTCTAACAAGGCCAATTACAAGGTTAAGATAACCTCTCAGGCTAAAGACATCCACAAGGCCTTATACATCTATGTCCAAAAAGTCAAATGCAGCACAGATCAGTGTGCTGAACTGGTGGTCAATGATGCCACCTTCAATGTGTAGAGTAACATTCCAAATTTGCTGACTGACAAATTCGGCTCAGACTTCACCCCCCACAACTCTGACCTTCCCCTCCCATGAAATACCTAATAGCATAACATGACAACTATTAACAGTGAGCAGGTCCTGCCATTGCTTGCTAAGGCCAAAAACACACCCTCAGTGGACCCTGTCAGTATTCAGGGATGCCTCCTAAATAGATTGAAACATGACCTATCAGGACCACTTGAGTCACTTTTTAACTATAGCCTCCAAACAGGCTTTGTACCATAAGAATGGAAGACTGCAATAGTTATACCATTTCACATGGGTGGACCATCAACCGACCTCAGAAACTATAGACCTATTAGTTTGACTGGTCTAGTATGCAAACCCATGGAGTGAGTTATCATGGAATTGATCAACAAGGACATAGACAACTTTCAAACACTGGAGTCAACCCAGTTTGGCTTTGTCAAGGGAAGGTCATGCCTACTAAACCTGGTGGACTTCTTTGAGAAGGTCTGGCCCCCATGTCACTAACAGACAGATGCAGACAGTAATGCTCAAACTAATATATCCCACACATAACCTGTAGAAACTTCCTAATTAACATACCTCTTCTCAATAAACACTCATGATACATAGAAACAAATAGAGTTGGAGTCCATGGCTAGCCTTATAAAGGCCCTGGTGGTCGTAGTCTAGTATATACCTATGAAACTACAACCCTATAAATGCAAAAATGGATTTTTGGGTAATCACTGCCTAACTTCAGAAACAGAATGTAGCACATGGCAAATACAGTGATGATGTCTTTTTATTTATTTATTTAAATTTGTTTATTGGGTTGAACACTGATCAAACAATGACCGATTACAGGCTCAGCTCAGGTTACATCATAATTTTTTAAATTTTAATTTTCTTATTAGCTGTGTGATATTTCATTACGAAAGGAACATCTACCACCAGTATAAAAACCTTCATTAATATTCTGCAGAGTATTTAAACAAGATGCACTATTTCAGAGATTACTTTTAATATAAAATCTTAATAAATTGCTGTATCTGGAAGCCAAATGTCAACAAAATTAGATGCTTTGGTAATGTTTGAGTTGAACAACACCTTTTCCTTAAATCTTTTCTTAGTTGTCAAGAGGTAATGTAGATTCAAGTCATTTGATTAGTTCTGTGTCTTTCAACAGTTACTTAAACAAGTGTGCTGCTTTTTTATGTGTTGTTTATATAACAAGAAAAATACTAAGATGTCGCAAGTTTTTCGATATTTTATAAAGTAATACACTGGTCATACAAATTTAAATACTAAGTACCACTTTTGTGGTTTGCTATTTTCGTAGGGTTCTTTTCTGATTCAGTTTTTGGCACTCGAACAATGAATCGTGTGTTTCATTTGCTTTATTTCTTTAATCATTTAATTTTATTACTATTGTTTCATGAAGGAAAGTCATAATGTCAAATGTACATTCTGAGAATCATAAATTCTGAACTGTCAGAAATTTCCACTTAAAATTAGTAATGCAGATTAACAAAATGAACAATATGCATCCTGAAACCAAAAACTCCATATTGCTGTAACATCATACCACCCACCCTCTACAGAACGGTAATACTTGACAAATTTTATTGCAATAAAGTTTGTCAAGTGTTACCATTCTGTACAGGTTTGGTGGTGCTTTTTATTTTTATTTCACCCGTTTTGAGTTTCCACATTTTTGGGTGTTTTTTTCTGTTATTTTGTAACATCATACCACCTCACTAAGGCAAGACATGTTCAGACTTAAAAGTTTTGCATGTTGTATTTTTTATTTTTTTTAATAAATGACCATCTTGTCCTCTTCCATTTAATTACTCCTTATAAATATTATGCTATACCTTCTGAAAATGTAGTCATGATATTGTGTTTTTTTTTCAGCTTCTTACTGCCTCATACTTTCCCATTTTGTCTTTTTGTGTTCAGTGTATCCTATATTTGGCAATGATAAATTCTTGCTTTTTATTTAACTTTTAATACATAGCACTTTAAAAGATGGCATGTGTTTTAAGCTCTAATATTTTAATAAATTATCCTGAAATATAGTTGGTGTACATACATTTTCAGCATGGGGTTTAGAGTGACCAAATGCAATGAAAACTATTAGGCCATAAGATTGAAAGTCACACCTACGAATTTGGAAATGATTCTGCCTGTATTGTAAGTCATATCACTTTTTGTAAACTTTCTTGTTAAATTACTGGCATACAAAGTGAAATTCTGACTAGTCAGACTGAATTTTCTCCACTACAGATCAATACAGGTAGATCATAATGAATTAACTGCACATTTTCCATTATGTGCACAAAGAAAATTGCTGAAAATGCAATGCAGAATGTTTGCAGAGGGTTGTAATTGCTGAACTGATGTATTACCCTTGATAAAATGATTTACAGAGCTTTTTGTTAGGTCCTGGACAGGTTCAAATTTATCAAATTGACAGTCATGAATGTTATATAAATACGCAGATAATGCCTTCACAAAACATCCTAGCAGACTATAAAATCATGCAAATTATTAATGCATTCAATATTTATTGTTTTGTGCAATTTACTGGATATCTATTTTGTCATGTTTGAGATATGGAGAGAAAAAATTGAAAATAAGATCTTAGATTATGGACTTCTCATTTTTTTCAATGATTATAGTAAACATGAAAATAATCATGTAAGTTTAATTTCTTTTGTATCGTAGTTGCGTATAATGTTTAAATTTTGCCTAGAGATTTGAGTTTCTATGAATGCATGCTTGCATTATACTTGGCAAAGAATGAAGGATTCATTCATAACTGGCAGTAAGCCACTGAATGCAAAAATGGCTACATTGCGTTCATGAGTTTAATCCTTTTAATCTCCACATGCATACTGTTAAATAGGCAAGTTAATTAACTAAAGGAATGCATCTCTACCACTGCTAAAAAAATGTGTGCTTCCTTTTTTTAGAGGAAGTCGGGGTTAGCCAGTCAAAAAATGAATTAAAACAAATAAAATGCCTGTACCTGTAAAGGGTATTTTCTCATGGTCACTCCCTACAGTATACTTACTTTCATTTTATTTATTTATTTATTCATTCATTCATTTACTAACTAGGTTAGACCACTGATCCCAATTAAATATTTTCAGACCCAGCCTGGGAAAATACAATAAACAGAAGATAGCACAGCTGATATTTTCAAATGGATGCATATACAGTGATGAATTCTTAATGTTTTATAAGCAAGTTATCAGCACTATAATAATATACAATTATACGTAGAAAAAATGTCAGCGTTTAAACTATTCAACAAAGTACATTATTGGTACAAAATGCAGCATGCACAATAAATATTCAAAATATACATTATATTTAATTAGGTGCATGAGGGGAAGGTAAAATTGAAAGTAAGGAAAAGATAAGATAGAATAAATGGAAAAATAAACAGTTTAGTCCCATAGAAGAACAGTTTAACACATATCACAACGGAGATCCAGTGGGACTGCAAGCAACACTTTTAGAGCGGTTAAATGATGAATTTAGTACACCAGAAGGAATTAAAAATAATTTAAGAAAAAAAGAGTCTACTTTTATTTTAAAATATAAGACACTGTACCCTAAGGGTCTTAACAGGGAATTTACTTGGAAATGTTTTATGTGAGATGTCTTTAAATATAATAAGCTTTTAATTATTTTAATTCATTTATTGATTAATGATTGTGATTTAACATATATAAGGAATGTGGTGAAAAGGAAATTGTATACTCTGTAAAGGCTCTTAGTAGCCGAGGCACTAAAGGAGATTCTTTTTGTCTTGTTTGTTTTAATAAAAGTGATCGTGCTTGGTGTATAGTACACTAATGTTGCTTTACTGGCTTTGAGGTGTGTGGTACAACAGTACTTCATTTGCATTGTGTGGTTCCAGATGTTTGGATGGCCAGTGAGTCATTTTTGACATTGCCTTGTTTGCTTGGGGAATTGGATATGGAGACCTCCCAGAGAACATGTGAACGTTTTTTTCTCAGCCGAGAGAAGGCGAGGGTTTGAATATACCAGGAAACCCCAGTGATGCTTCAGCAACTCGCAGTGATACAATTTCAGGTATTCTGTAGAAGTGGGAAGAGAATAGGCAAAAACGGTTTCCTAATCCATTCTAATCTGTTAGAAAGAGAACGGATTTTTCTGTGGCAACAGATAAGAAATTTTTGACCAGATGGAGAAATTAATTTTCAAGGAAACCTCTGTATTCCTCAATCTGCAAAGTCTCTGCAGATATTAAGAACTTAATATAATACCTAGAGGGTTCAGGTCAGTCAAAAACCATTCCACTCCCTTTGACATGAACTCCGAGGAAGACAAAGCATTTTATGAATGCTGGGTGCAGCAGCGCATAAATGCAGTGTTGAATAGGTCAATATCCTTATCAAAAGGGACCTACTTAAAAGGCAGAAATTAAAAGAGGAAATTAAAAAAATCTGTACAGACGTTCTAAGTAAAACTAATCATGAAGCATTTGATGTATATTTGCAAGGGGTTAATGATAAATTAGCCTCCTATGATAAAGAACTTGTGGAAAGAAAGAGAACAAAGTTGATCAGAGATCTCAGAGACTATGAGCGTTAAGAAAGTGTTCATTTTTTTCCACTAGTCTTACAACTAGACAGCAAAGGGTAAGGTTTTAAGAAGTATCTGAGGCCTCTGGATCAAGACAACATTTGTATTTATCAGCAGGAAGTAGGATCATCTACTGAAGGAGAAAGAGAGGATAATAATGAATTCCCACGTCTTCCAAGCGCTAACAACCAAAATGCATGAATGGGACTTTTCCTGAGCAACAGGAACAACAATAGGGTAACAGAAAGAGAACCTGCCATGGACAAGACTTACAGAGGGGTTATACCTATAACTCCCATTCAAATAAATGAGGTAAATGGACATCATTTATTTGGACTAGAAAGTACTACATGTATGGACACATTTTAATATGTAATAAACTTGTCAGGATGTGAAATCAGTAAAACTGAAAAGTTAATATTAAACAGGGGTTTGAAATTTATCCCTACAGCTCTTCCTAGAATGGATGAAATTAAAGGGGACATTTTTAGGTTTATTCCTGAACTGCATTTACTGGATTTTTTAAAAATGACAAAAGTGTGCATGATGTAGAAATGACAGATATGGATGGTTTAGAAAGCAGTGATGACAGTTTTTTTCGTGTAGCTCTGACATAGAAACAAATGCGTATTGTAACTGATACAACTGGGGTTATGTATAAAAGTCATTTTAATCCCCCTTTTATCCCCCCTTTTATATGTGAAAAAATAGAGCAGTTTAATTTTATGTTAAATTATGTAGTGGAAAAGGAATGTCATCTGTTTTATAAAGATAATACAGAATATAATATGAGTAAAGATGAATGGCAAACTTTGAAAAACCTTAGTAACAGGAATGGATTGGTGTTTAGACCAGCTGACAAACGGGAAAAACTTGTGGTGCTACACTATACACAATAGTTAGATATGTGCAATCAACATTTGGGTAATGAAGAAGTATATAAAAAAATAGAAGTGAGTGATTATCCAAAAGCTATAAAAGAATATGATGAATTGTTGCATAAAGGTTTAAGGCTGAATTATTTTACTCAAGAAGATGTACAACATAAATTTCGAAGTAAAATAGAACAACAGCAACATTTTTTTTGTGTTCCCAAGATTCATAAAAGTTTAAGAAATCCCCCAGGCCGGCCTATTGTTTCCACATTTGGATATTTTACGCACAATATTGCCATTTTTTGCATCAATATTTAATCAAGGAAGTAGTGCAGTTACCATCATACATCAAGGATACCTTTGATTTTTTAGATAAGGTTAAAATAATACAATGGGAAAAAGAAATGTATTTTGTAGTAGTAGATGTAGTTAGTTTGTATACTAGCATTCAGCATTGGGACTGAATAGAGGCTACGGAATTTTTCCTTGGGGACAGTCTTAGGACTCAGTATGTAATAGAATTAACTCTATTCTGTCTTGAAAATAATATATTTGAATTTGATGGATGTCTTTACCAGCAAAGGTGTGGCATGGTGATGGGGGCAGCTTTTGCCCCCATGTATGCCAACCTATTTATGGGATTTTTGAAAACTTTTATATTTATAGAAATGATTTGTTTTAGGAAATGTGTAATAAAATACCTCAGGTTCATTGATGACTTGAATTTTGTCTGTAAGGGGGATTTTGATGAAGTAGAAAACTTTATCCAATGATTACATGAAAATATGTTTGGAATTAATTTTGATGGTCTTCAGAAAGGAAATAAGGTCAACTTTCCAGATATAACTATAGAAGGGCAGAAGAATGGGAGATTGAAAACAAAAATATATAGGAAACTTGGACAACATAATTATATGTTACATGGCACTAGTTGTCACCCACCACATATAATAGCCTCTGTACCACATGGGGAATTATTAAGAATGAAAAGGTTATGTAATGAAGCCCAGGACAGTTATAATGAAATGGGCAAGATAATTCAAATCTTTATATAAAGGGATTATGAAAAGGATTAAGTGTGAGGTGGGTACCTTAGAGTAAATGGTAAGTGTCAAAGGAAAAAACTTCAAAGACCAATACACGTAAGGTTCAGATAAGGCACATTTAATAACTTGCTGCAAGGAGACAAAAACATGCAAATACAGGATTTTGCCTAACTACTAACAGAAAGTATGCTATTCTTATACTGTTCTACAAGGCATTGCCTTCTGTGGTTGACATAATCAAACCAACTTTCAGTATTGTTCTACAGCAGATATTATTCAGATTTTCTGCTGACATGACTGGATTTATGAAAAACATTTTGAGAAAAAACCTGGCCTTGGTGGGCTCTAGCCTGTTACAAGTTTCTATTGTGTAGTTCTAATACATGTGTTACATTTCAAGGTACTTTTCTAGCTCAGACATAAGCAAGTGCTGATTGCAGTTCATATTTTCAAGCAGTCTTTGTTCTGGTTATCTATAGCTCCTGCAGCTGTGTATTTTCTCACAGCATAAGCGGAACTCCTTGGCTTAGTCTCATACATCTATTCATCATTTTCCTGACACAAGCAGAAATTATCTGCTTTCCTGTAAATTGCCAAAGCATAAGCAAAGATGATAGCTGCACATATTTCATGACAATACAAGGTTAGAAAGCTTTTGCAATTCGTAGAGATTTTATGCAGTGTGAAATAGAATAAATGTGTTAACCCTTTTCAAGCTTTAAGTGCACTAAGCATATTACTAATACATACACTAATACATATTTTTCTGACATTTCCCCCCTTTTAATACTTTTATTCTACTTTCAAAATAAGCATAAACAGTTTTTTCTTCTCCTAACCTCTTCCCACTTAGGATTTACAGTTAAGAGAGTCATTCAATTTAAACTTATGAAAGCATTTTCAATATTTTAACAGTTCTTCAAACTCAGTACTTTGATATAAGGTTTCAGAAACTGACATGTCTATAAAGTCTTTAATCAGTCTTTTCATGCAGGGGATGCCACGGCAAACACATACTCCCAGTAGGAACATTCCTACACAAATAGCAATTATAACGTTTATTAGGATAGTACCCCACCCCCCAAACCATTTCTGGAAAAAGTCCGTCAGTGGGTTTGGTCCTGGTTTGGTCATGTCCGACACTTGCTGAATTACCTCAAGGTGATTGTCTATCTTGTGTCTATGGTCAGGAATATACGAACAGCACTCCTCCTGGATTAAAGAGCAAGTACCACCTCTTGCCGCTAGGCTGAAGTTGAGAGCCATTCGGTTTTGAAGCACTACAGTTCTCACGGCATTCAGTTCATCAGTCACCAATTCAAGAGTGGAAAAAATTGCATTACTCATAACATTGAGAAGTTTAGACAGTTTTCTCAGCTCCCAGATCGATTTTGTTGCTCCATATGCTGGTAATATGCCTGTCCATGATATAACAGTATCACTCAAGTCCATGTGTGTCAGTCCATCGCCTATAGAATTATGGTTTTTCCAGCATGCATCGATTTGCCCCACTGGATTTACAGGTTTCTTGACGGGTTTCTTATCGACCTCTCGGACATTCCGAATTTTTCCTCGAGGCAAAACTGCAGTGTGTCGTATGGCCAGAACCGGGTAGCCCAAAAAACAACTGCCGGACCAATTCTCAGGTAACCACTTGTATGCCTTTTTTCCACATACAAAATAACAATCCTCTACTTTAGTAGTAACTTTACTATGAATATATACTTGTCCTGCATGAAACATTTTTCTATCGGTTATAAACAGTTGTTTATAGAGAACAGAATTATGTTTTACTTCATCAATTGTTTTTTGCATCAATTCAAGAAATGAATCATAGTTTGTATTACAATAAGAACCTGCATTGTTAGCTTTAGTGTAACATTTATAAGGAACATTCACATTGCAATTGCTTCAACCCACCTGAACAGTATCATTTGTATAAAAACACACAGTTCCCTTTTGTGGAATAGACAAGTGCAATGCTATTTTATCTTGTGATGTAACGGTTGAGGTATCATAAATCAAGTTTTCCCAGGTCTCATTGACCCCTAGGGGGACTACAGTCATTAATAACCCCTGTATGCTGTCGGCAAAGCTGTGCAAATCCATCAATTCGAAACATTGAAAGTCTCAGCATACACATATTTAATTGCCTGGTAAGTGTTGAAGTTTGGGTGGCAGTCTATGAGTAACGCTTCACGTTTATTCAGTTCAGTTTGTGTGGCTGGAAAAAGGAATGGCCACAACAAAAAGATTATTGTCACTAGTACAGTTAACAGGATGATTATGCAATACTTCTGAGGAAATGGTTGTTCTGCATTCCTGTTTTTTCTGGATTCTATCATTTTTGCTCTTGACATGTGACAAGATTTTTGTCCAGTTCAAAGTTCTTAACTAGTTTGCAGTGCGTCAGGTGGATCCATGAGGCATGCTCTGCGATCTTGACTGTAGTGGGTGTCGACAGAAGCACTTGATATGGACCTTCCCACTTTGGTGACGTCCAGTTCTTTTTCTTTATTGTCTTCACCCAGACCCAGGTTCCCGGATCCACTGCCACTTCTGATGGTCTGGTTTGTTCTTTATCTGAAACAGAATTTGACTGCAACAGATGTTTAGAATTCAACAAATTTCTCATATACTCTGCTAGTGTACAGTCAGCTTCCTGGTCTGCGGGCATGAGAAGTCTCCATTGAGTTATATAATAAGCCCTTCCAAATAGTTTCTCAAAAGGAGTCAATCCTTTTGCATTCAGAACAGTTCTCATGCTCAACAGTGTCAGGGGCAGACAGTACACCCAATTTATCTTTGTTTCTACTTTCTTAGCTTACTCTTTAAAATCCCATTATGTCTCTCAACTTACCTTGCAGATTGTGGATGATATGCACAATGATTCTTTGTCACTATAGATCCTTTCCGGAATGCCGAATCTAGGGATGATTTCTTTAACAAGGATTTTCACTACGGTTGCCACATCTGGATTTTTAGTTGGAAAGGCTTCCATCCATCTGGAAAACATATCTACAATGACAAGACAATACTTCTTATTTTCACATTTGTTCAATTCTATGAAATCCATACAGATAGTATGAAATGGATACGGTGGTGTAGGGAAACTCCCTTGCTTGGGTTTTAACGCCCCTTGTGCATGATGTCTGTTACAAACGTGGCACATTAAACAAAATTTTTTAGAATAGTTTAAGAATCCATATGTCGTGAACACTCGGTTCACCAGCTGTACCATCCCCCCTGTTGAGACATGGCATTGCCCATGGCTCAACAAAGCTGCATATCTAAACAAATTAGATGGTAATATCGGTTTCCCTTCTTTAGAGATGTACAGCCCCTTTTCGAGAATTGCTCCTCGTCTTACCCATCTTTGTTTTTCAGCCTGCATAGTAAGTGTCTGCATTGTCTTTAACATTTCTAAGTCTAAAATCTCAGAGGGTTGCAATTCCTCACTCAAAAGAAATACTTCTGAAGCTGCCTGTTTTGCAGCTGTATCAGCTCTTGCATTACCTTTTGAAATCCTATCCTGTTGCTTGGTATGAGCTGTGCATTTACAAATAGCTACTTTCTGAGGTAACTGAATAGATTCTAAAAGATCTAAAATAAACTGTGCATGATTGATTGGTTTGCCAGTAGATGTTATCATTCCTCGATTTTTCCACTGTTGCGCAAAAACATGTATAGTAGAAAAAGCGTACTGGCTGTCAGTAAAAATGTTCACACATTTACCCTTTGCTAAGATACATGCCCGTGTCAAGGCAATCAATTCTGCTGCCTGTGCAGATAAATTGTGTGGTAAAGGTTTCGCTTCTATAATCTCAGTATCAGAAACTACTGCATATCCTACTAGGTTTTGTCCTGCAGGACCCCTTTTGCATGAGCCATCCACATAGTATGTCACCTCGGCATCATCCAAGGGGACATCCGTGAGATCTTTTCTAGGCAGTGTCTTTTGCTCAATCACCTTCAGGCAGCTGTGTGATGTGCCATCTGCAGGGGTTGGGAGCAAGATATAAGGGTTCAAAGTCATGCATCATTCAATTGTCATATGAGGTTGGCTCAACAATATAGTCATACAGGAAAGATGCCTAGCAGGGGAAAGATATGCTACCTTCTCTTGCAGTAAAATAATCGCGACTGCATGAGGCACTCTCAAAGTGAGAGGGTGGAATAAAACTACTGAATCTGAAGCCTGTACTGCCATTGCAGCTGCAACTACCGCTTGTACACAGTGGGGTAAAGACCGTGCCACTGGGTTTAGTTGTGACGAATAATAAGCAATAGGGCATTGCTTGTCCCCATGCTGCTGTGTTAACACTGATGTCATATATCCTTGCTTACAATCTACAGTTTGGAAAAAACGTTTATGATAGTTTGGTAATCCTAAAACTAATGAGGACGTTATTAACTGTTTCAGTTTGCAGAAAGCAGATTCTGCTTCTGGTGTCCATTGTAACAAATCCTGTGCTGCCATAGGCATTTTATATATCAGGTTAGTCAGCATCGCAGATTCCAAGGCATAGTTTGGAATCCAGCTCCGGCAAAAATTAGTCGTACCGAGGAAGAACATAATTTCATTCTTAGTAGTGGGTTTTGGTACTTGCAAAATCGCTATTTTTCTGTCCTCATCTAATGTCCTACTCTCTTTGGATATTACATATCCTAGGTATTTAACTTGTTTTTTCCAAAGCTGCGGTTTATTTTTGTTTACTTTATGTCCTTCAGTGGCTAAAAATTGTAATAGCGCTATGGTATCTTCTTTGCAATCTTGCTGGGTGGGGGCCGCCAGCAGGATATCATCAACATAAAGTAAAATCTGACTGCCTCTTGGTGGGGTAAATCCCGCCAAATTGCTTGCCATTTCTTGTGAGAATATCATTGGACTTTCACAATATCCCTGTGGTAGTCACGTATATGTATACCTTTTCCCCTGAAATGTGAATGCAAACCAATATTGTCTGTCAGGGTGTATCGGTATTGAAAAGAATGCATTGCTGATATCTACCACAGAAAAATATTTCTGTTCAGGTTTTAAATCATTCAGCAGGGTGTGTGGGTCTGGCACCGTAGGTGCCCTTGGTATTACTGCGTCATTTACAACTTGTAAATCTTGGACCATACGCCATTCTTCATTTGCTTTCTTAACAGGAAATAAGGGTGTGTTACATGGTGAATCAGGAGATTCCACCAGCACCCCTTCCTTAAGTAAAGCTGCTATAATAGGTTTGATTCCTGCCTCTGCATCTTTTCTTAAGGGATATTGTCTTTTCTGTGGTCTAAATGCTGACTTTGGCATGATAGTAACTGGTCCCGCTGTATGAATAAGTCCTACATCTGACTTTCCTGTCGACCAGAGAGTTTCTGGTATATTCTGTAAGGCATTCTCTTCCTCCTTTAATAGGAGTGATAATCAGCTGTCCTTGCTAGACTGCAAGTGTACAGCTGGGTGGGTCTGAGTTATCCAATTCAACTTCTGTATTTGTATTCCCTGTTCTGACAGTTCTAATTCTATTCCCATCTCGTGACTTTTTCTCCTAAGTCTACCCATTTTACATTCTTGTCCTTAGTTAAGCTAACATGTGGTAATCGATTAGATTTATAGAGTGCAAAGAACTCCTGGAGCAATGAACAGCTGGCTACACTGTTCCCTTCCATGTCCCAGTACAGATTTCGTAATATCAATCTGTTTGCACGATTTCTAAACAATTCTTGCTCATATTCCTTATCAGGTCCTGATGTGTTACAATAATACAGAGTACAGTGCAACAAATGTTGTTTATCAATGTCAAGGGAGGGGAACTTGCTGATGGCTACATTCATCAACTCTTCGGGCACTGCCCCTGGACCAGCCGTAACCAAGTCCTGGCTGTACCAATAGAACATTTCACCCTCCAATTGCACTTCAAAGGTATCAATTTGTCCCTGTGCTTCCATACCCTGCATAGTCGGAATTACTGCTATACCAAATAGTTGCATAAGGTCTCTGCCCAAGAGGTTTACTGGGCATTTTGCGGAAACAACAATTTTGCTTTTCTGGGTCAATCCTGAAACAGGATCAGTTATTGCAATATTATGGGAAAGGGGCTCCCGATACAGCTGTCCATTAGCTGCTTTCACTAATATGTAATCAGATTACTCTGAATTCTCTGGCAGTTTGGAGAGATGTATCAGGGTCCGTGATGCCCCTGAGTCACACAAGAATTTGACTCCCCCCCCTCTTCCACCAAGAGTGTAACTTCTGGTTTTGTGTCTGCTAAATAGAGCTCTAAGCTCAATAAAGCTAAATCCAGTATTTCATTTTCTCCACTATCCGTAACTTCCTGCACTTCCTCTATTACTTCTATCACATTCTCATTTGTCCTTTCTCCGCTATCCCCTTCTAGTGATTCTTGACTATCATATAGTCAGTCCTCACCCTCCTTGTCTTCCGTGGTTGCCTTCTTGTTTTTCTTGCAATCCCTTGCCAAGTGTCCCTTCTTGTCGCATTTAAAACATTCACCCCTTTTTTTTCGTCCTTCAAAGCCCTCTGATCGCTGATCAGATTGTTTGTTTCCCTGGGCATTTCTCTTGCCCTTTTTCCCGGACTGTACTACATAAACTTCTGCTCCATCTTCTACAGAAAATACTTGGGCTTTATTTTTCTTTTTACTATTAAAATGCCTTTCGGCATGCCTAGCATATTCAAGTAATGACTATAACCTGCTTGTACGATAATCTACCATGTGCTTTGTAATAAAACTGCTTATGGGTGCAATGCTGCCCTTCAAAAATGCATTCTTTAACTGCTGCTCATATGGGGAATCTTGTGTCTGATCTTCAGGAACCTGCATTCCACAATGGTTATTAAAACATTCTAACAGTCTGGCATAATATCTGTCAATAGTTTCACCTTCTTGTTGGATGCACTGATTAATGCAAGTCCAGTCTGCCCTAGGATTCCATTTCTCAGAGATTCGGTCTGTAAGACCTTTCACTCTGTTGTCTAACTCTGCGCTGCTATGTGGGAGGGGTCTGAGCGCAGCATCACGGGGATTCCAGTTGCCACTAATCATGTGCCAATCTGGTCCCACAATTTGTCTGACTACTTTTTCTACCTCTTCTCCATTTAAATTATAACTTATCCTCATTCCTTGTAAATCTTCTAAGAACTTTCTGAAATTAACTTTTGGATGGGGAATTCCCACAGTGGCTTTCCGGATATCTTCCGGAGTCCAGGGTCTATACACTAGAATAGTTGGGTCCTGACCTTCTTGCCCTGCCTGAGGATTAGGTACTTCTGTAAGTGGGCACATTTTTTCTTCACTCATAGATCGTGAATTCCTACCCATTTGATATAATTCAATGTCCCCTTTTGAATTACCTACCTGTGTTCGAGACCTGGTCTCGATGGGATCTCTAATAAACGGTTTTGCTTTTGTATTGTCTCTATTTTCAGTGACAGCAGGATATCGTGGGGGTGGACTAACCTGTTCACGTGTTCCATATTTTGGTAAAGGAGGCGGAGGGGCCAATGCTATTACTAAGTTATTGTCCTCCTTATCTAAAAACATTGCTTTTAATTTATTATTCTTTTGTTCCCTACGGTTTACCTCCTCAATCCACCTGTGTGCTTGAGGAATTCCTAATTGGCGCTGCTTTTTTACCCGACCTTTAGAATCAGTTTTAAGCTGTTTGACAAGTTTGATAAGCGAGGATTGTTCTAATTTACTGTCAAATTCATACTTATTAACCCACTTTGAGTAGTATTTAATATTATCAGCACGCTGTGACTGCATGTATTTTGCGTCTTTGGTTAACAGCGGATTTTGGGGTCTTTTTGTGCAATTATTACCCATTTTATTCTACCTTTTTTAATCGTTACTTAACTCCTTATTTTTAACATAGTACCACAGATTTTGTTATAGTCTCTCCAGAATGACTGCCTACCTACTCTGTTTCCCTGATCTATGACAAGACAGTAGTCTTTTCTGTCCCTGACTTGTAAAAATACAGTCCTGACAAAAACAATACAAATCTAGTCCCTGATCTAAAACAGAAAAAAAGTAGATTCACCTTACCTGAGCCTTCATGATTTATCACCTGATTCGTTAAAAAATGGTCCTTCAGTCGCAGATCAGAAAGTGGCTGGCCTCTTTTGTATGACAATTCAGTCGGAAGGCTTTTCAAAATAAGAAGAACCGATGTGGTTTCTTCCCCGTATGGTTTCAAGCCACCTGGCCTGTCTGATCCGAGGCGAAGTGAGGGTCTCCGGTCTGAAGGACCAATTTGTCAAAGGAAAAAACTTCAAAGACCAATACACATAAGGTTCAGATAAGGCACATTTAATAACTTGCTGCAAGGAGACAAAAACATGCAAATACAGGATTTTGCCTAAGTACTAATAGAAAGTATGCTATTCTTATACTGTTCTACAAGGCATTGCCTTCTGTGGTTGACGTAATCAAACACAACTTTCAGTATTGTTCTACAGCAGATGTTACTCAGATTTTTTGCTGACATGACTGGATTTATGAAAAACATTTTGAGAAAAACAACCTGGCCTTGGTGGGCTCTAGCCCGTTACAAGCTTCTATTGTGTAGTTCTAATACATGTGTTACATTTCAAGGTACTTTTCTTGCTCAGACATAAGCAAGTGCTGATTGCAGTTCATATTTTCAAGCAGCCTTTGTTCTGGTTATCTATAGCTCCTGCAGCTGTGTATTTTCTCACAGCACAAGCGGAATTCCTTGTCTAGGTCTCATACATCTATTCATTATTTTCCTGACACAAGCAGAAATGATCTGCTTTCCTGTAAATTGCCAAAGCATAAGCAAAGATTATAGCTGCGCATATTTCATGACAATACAAGGTTAGAAAGCTTCTGCAATTCGTACAGATTTTATGCAGTGTGAAACAGAATAAATGTGTTAACCCTTTTCAAGCCTTAAATGCACTAAGCATATTACTAATACATACACTAATACATATTTTTCTGACAGTAAGAATAATAACTGTGGTGTTAATAAAAAGAGAAATAATACAAACGGCAATGAATTAAGGGTGGATGGAAATAGTTTGTATTTTGTTTTGAAACACACTGCCTTCTCAGAGAAATTAGAAAATGTAGTAAAATACTATTGGACCTTTGTTAAAGGAGACTTAGTTTTTAAAAAAATACTAAATTAAAATTTTTATAGAAGCGGAAGAAGCTTAAAAGATATACTTGTACATGGGGGATTTAAAAGACCAATTGTTGAGAGAGAAAAAGAACTTATACTTATGGGTACCTTTCCTTGTGGAACCTGCACATAGTATGTAGTGAATAATTTCCCCAGCATTAATGGAAAAATGTTTGATACACAGAACCTTTAGCTGTATTAGTGAAAGAATTAAATATAGACTGAAGTGTCCCTGTGGGTTATATTACGTAGGGGAGAGCAAGAGAAGTTTTGCCACCAGACTTAAAGAACATGTTAGGGATATAAAGAAAAATAAACAGTTTAGTCCCATAGCGGAACACTTTAATACATATTACAACGGAGACCTGGTGGGACTGCAAGCAACACTTTTAGAGCAGTTAAATGATGAATTTAGTACACCAGAAGGAATTAAAAATAATTTAAGAAAAAAGAGTCTATTTTTATTTTAAATATAAGACATTATACCCTAAGGGGCTTAACAGGGAATTTACCTGGAAATGTTTTATGTGAGAAGTCTTTAAATATAAAAAGCTTTTAATTATTTTAATTGATGTATTGTTTAATGATTGTGATTTAACATATGTAAGGAATGTGGTGAAAAGGAAATTGTATACTCTGTAAAGGCTGTTAGCAGTCGAAGCACTAGAGGAGATTCATTTTGTCTTGTTTGTTTTAATAAAAGTGATAGTGCTTGGTGTATAGTACACTAATGTTGCTTTACTGGCTTTGAGGTATGTGGTACAATAGAATAAAAGGAAGCTGGGTGTAGGAATGTTGAGAAGGTAAGGTATAATGTGACATTTCACAAATATAAGATTGCAAAAATGACACTGTCTTACTAGATCTAGGGACAGTAGTAGACAGCAGTTCAAGCTTTCACCACTGTGTATCTTTCACAGTCAGAAAAGCATATTCTGAAGCCCAGCTGATATGAAGTTATGACTTGTTACCCCAAGGGGATCTCTGTACCAGTTTATACCACATTGATCTAACCTACTTTTTGACTAAAACACTGCATTTTGCAGACTATAATGAAGACACCTAAAACAACTTTAAAAATTCAGTGAATCTTTATTAGAAATGTCATAGGGCTGAAAAATTAATTATTTAAAAAGTCTTCGGGATTTGTCATTATATTCCACTGCTTATATGTTTCTTAAAGGTGACCTCTGTCAGGTGTATAAGGCAATGTATGATCCAGGTCCATGTGAAAGACCATACCCAGAATATACCAAAGGAGTGGACAGCACTAGACCAATGAAGCAAATATTAAAAATAAATGGTAGATGCATACACATGACTGGTATGCCAGATATGCTGCAGAATTGCCTTTTATATCTGACGTCTGAAAGTCCCTATATATATATATATATATATATATATATATATATATATATATATATATATATATATATATATATACACACATATACATTTAAAATTAATCACTAAGTGTATCTATTCCAAAACCAAGGAAGTCATGGCCTATGCCTTGATTAGACTCATTGCAGAATATAATGCACCTTTTGCCATGCATCTTGCTAGACATATAAAAAAATCCCAAAGACCATAGAGGTTCCTAACAGAATGAATTTCTGGCTCAAAGATCTTAGCTATCAGGAAAGGCTGGAGTCATTTTCCCTGTGTTCACTATCACATAGACTCTTTAAGGAAGACCTATGCCTTGCTTTCTGTGCCTTTGGGGATCCCATTATCTGAGACCTCCTTTTTCTTTTTGTGTCATACAGTATAGTCAACACTAGATCAAAAGATTTGAATCTGCATTAGGGAATACATAGTACTAAATGGAAAGATATATTCATCAGGCAGCACCTCCCCTTACTGTAGAATAGACACCCCTTGAATGTCGAGCAGTGTGATTTTGACTGCCTTCAAACATAGCTTGGACAATTGGGTCGGCGTCTTAAAATGCACTCTGAAACTTACAGGCCTTGCCCTACTTGAAAAGGTCGGTAGACTGTAAATGTGGTCACTGACATGGGGCCTGGACTAATAATGTTATATTTGCAATGATCTTATTATCATATGGTTTAAAAAAGTCATTTATAAACTCCCTTCTGAACAAGTTCTCATCCAGATATATGGGCATTAGAATATATTTTTAATAGATTATGGCAGTTAAACTTTTTGAAGACCATTAGGTTTTAAGTTAAACAATCTAACCTGTAAACATAAGCAGTGGCTCGGTGTTATACTGTACATGCAAATTCATTACTTTTTCATTCTCCATTAACCCATGTAATCCAGTGCATGGTTTTGGAGCAGTCAAGTTGTTTCCTATTACTCAGTGAGCACTAGGCCATGAAATTAATCCTGAATAGGATGGCAGCCTTGTAAGACATGCATAAATACTCATATCCGCATAACACACACACCTATGGACAATATGGGAGAATGCCAGTTCACCTACATCTCTGGTGAATGGGAGGATACTGGAGCTTCCATTCAAAACCAAGCAGGTATAAAAAAGATATGCAGATTCTACACAGAAGTCACACCAGCTGAGTAGCACAATGGGGAACAAGTCTCAGTACTGCAGAACTAACAGCAGAGCCATTGCACTTCCCTGACATTTGTACTTGTTTATAAAAATGTCATCATTAGTTATAATGATTTCTAATCCCTTTTTGGTTTCCCATTTATAGAACATTTTAGTAACTCAGTATAAGATACTAGTTTGTTTTATAGCTATGTTCTAGTGCTTTCTAGCAGTGAACCAGCATGATATTTCTGATTTTTACAGGTCAGGTCAATAGTAAAAAAAAGATAAGATAAATCGACAGATAGAAAGATATATAGACAGACTGGATGTTAAATCACAGCACAAACAAAACATTTCTTAAGGTCCATGGAAAGTACTAGCTTCCTGACTACCCTAGGTGCAGAGCTGTAGCTAGGTCAGTTGCCATAATAGGCAATTTCTCAATTGATATGCCTCAACAAAAGTTGAAGACCGTAAATCAATAAATAAATAAATAAAGAAAGAAAGAAATAAACAGACTCATAGATAACCTTCTACAGATAAGGACCAAAAATGGACAACCCCTTGACCTAATGACCAAAAAAATAAAAAGTAGTTGATAGCTGAGGACAATGCATAACATCTAGTTCAGAAACTGTAGTGAAGGGTTATACTTGCAGGGTATGACTGGCCAGCCCTCTATAAGTCCATCATGCCCCACACAGCTTCTGCTTAGGGAAACCCCTTAGCCATACCTATGCATTGGTGGGTTACTTTGTCCAGTTTCTATTTTTTTACGATAAGAAGTCTAGCATCTGAAAGTGAGATATTTGTCTCATGCCTGCAGAAGCAAAAGCAGCACAGATGCTTTCCTTTGACTAAATTCCTGTATTGTTTCCATGACTGCAGGCTAGCAAAATTAATCAACTTTACTACAGAATAAAGAGGTATTATTTAGCTTTCATAAATTATGATAGTCATAAAATCAAGTCTAAATACTCTATAAAATGATGTGAGTGTGGTATATTGAAGATGTACCCATGGATGGTGTGTTTTAATCAGGAGGGTGAAGCATGAGTGATTAAACAAAGCCAACCATGGGTAAATCTATACTATACCACACCATGGAGTTGATTATTGCTATTACACAATGACATTATTTAAGAAAAAATTACTTACTTTTCTTAAATAATGTCTATGTGTAATGATGCCATGGTACTCTTCCGCTTTTCCCTTGGTATCCTGGGGTGTTGCTGATGTACTGCACATGCGTATGGGATTTGCATTCCCACACTTTTGCAATACACCAGTGCTGTAAAAGGAAGCAATGGAGAAAGGAAGATCTCTGTTGCTTTTTTAATTTAAAAAAAAAAAAAAAACAGGAGGCTTTTACCATACAGGAGACCACACCAAGGCAAACACAAAACCAATAATCCAATCTTATTGTTTTAACAATAAAGGATTTGGTTGCCTTAAGGAGAAGTGTTCGTGTTCGTGTTTTGCCTGCTTGCCTGACTTCTACCTATTTTTTCTTGGGTTATTAACATACAGGAGTAACAGGACACATAAAATAAAAGGATAATCAAGTATGTTTCTTTAATTTTATATAATATATCTGATTATCCTTTTATTTGATCTATGCCATGTCCCTCAATTTTTTTATCCCCAATTTTGTGAGTTTATTTTTTTCTTTTTAAATGAAAGAAATGTACATTTTTTATTGCATATATTAATGGAAGAAAGTCTGGGCGACTGGACCTTTTTCCATTGGTATATGCTTACATTTACAACAGGCACGCTGGTTGGGCTGACCAATCAGCATGCTACTTTTTGAATACCAATGGACACTCATTGTATAATATCCACATGTAAGTTTGGTTTTAGATTCTAAGATGTCCTTTGAACCTTGCAGTTATTAATATGTAGGAAAGTGTTTGACAAATTAGCTATATGTTGTTTTTATTATTTACAGCCTGAAAGTCTTATGTGATTAGGTAAGGTATTGCTATTATCTGTTTTTGATAATGATCTTTTATTTTTTTTCTTGTAATTTTAAGGTGGGTATCTACAAGTTCATAATGGCATTCATCATTCTAATCTATCTGAAAAACCACCTCAATTACCATTGCAACAATCTACTGATTTTTTTTCTTTTGAAGTTATTCTACTCAGCATATGACTATAACACATCTAATATAGTAGTTGAGTTGTTTAATGTATTTTGTATAACAGAAAGAAGGCCATAACTGCTACTCAGATAATACCTTATAATTTAAAAATAAAATCCCCAAATTCCCCCAATTTTGGAGCCATTGTATCCAATAAATATGTGCTTAATTATGCATATAGGTCTCATTTAAAGACTCTTATAAAAGATCTTTTTATTTTCTCCTAATGTTCATAAGTTCATAGGTAGGTACTAGGCTATCTGCCCGAGGGCATTTATAAGCCTAGCCAGAGTGTGTCGGCTTTCGCCACCCCATTGATTAATTAACTGATCCTCTGTCAAGCAGAGCGAATGAAGTGATCCCAGGGGCGTATTTTTCTGTTACCCATCCACTCATCAAGGTTTCTCTTGAAGAGTGTTAGTGACGGGCACTGCCTGATGTAATTTAGAATTTTGTTCCAAAGCATGGGGAGTCTCTCTGACAGGAATCTATCCCTCCAGCATGTTCTATTTATTGTTGTGGCGAGGTTTAGCTCACTAGAGCACGTGGCTCGCAGTGACTTGGATTTCTTTAGATGGAGCATGTCCATCAATTCTGCGTTGGACATGGCTTTGTAAGTCAGGCAGAGATCACCTCTGAGTAAGCGATATGCCACTGAGTACAGCCGGAGTTTTTTCAGTCGGGCTGCATAGGACATATGTTTGAGACCAGTAATCCTCTTGGTGAGGTACTTTTGTGGTCTTTCCAGCTGTTGGAAGTGTCTTGTGAGGTACATCCCAAATAGGGCATTGTACTCTATGATGGGTCTAATGAGTGACGACTAGAGGGGGACTATAACCTCTTTATTTCTAGATGCAAACCCTTTAATAATTAGATGGGCCACATAGAAGGATTTCCTAACTACTTTGGCAATATGATTGTCAGAGGAGAGATTACTATCTACCTGGGTCCCCAGATCTCTTATTACCTGTTCTGTATTAAGGAGGCTGCCACCTATGTGGTAGTTCGTGGGTGTTTTGTTTTTCACAAATGGGATGACTATGCATTTTTTGGCATTTAGCTTGAGGCCATGACTTTGACACCAGGTGTCCATCTCAGTAAGGCCCTTTTGGAGGATGTCCGTGTCAGCCGGAGAGTCAATTATGGCTCCCAGTTTGCAGTCACCGGTGAACTTGGTTAGCCATAGTCCTCCTGTGTTTGCCTGTACTTCTGAGAAGTATATGCCAAACAGTAGGGGTCCCAGGACCGAGACTTGCGGGACACCACTTGTGATTGGTTTAGAGTTGAACCTGGAGCCCGCTCTTCTTACCGTGTGAGTTCTGTCTGTAAGCTAGTTGGCAACCCATCTCATGACGTAGGGGTTTATGTTCAGGCTGGTGAGTTTTTCTGTAATACTCGAGTGGGGAATGGTGTCAAAGGCCTTGGCGAGGTCAAGGTAGGCTGTGTGAACCACATTTCTCTCGTCTATGGCCAGGGTCACTGTCTCGAAAAAGTCAACTAGGTTTAGTAGGCATGATCTGCCCTTAACAAAGCCAAACTGGGCTGGGTCATGTGTTTGGAGGCTCCCAATGTCTTTGTTAATGAGTTCCATGATGATGCGCTCCATAGTCTTGCAGACCAGGCTAGTTAGGTTTATGGGGCGATAGTTACCAGGGTCAGTTGTGGCCCCTCCTTTGAGGAGAGAAATAACCATTGCTGTGCGCCATTCTATGGGCATGTAGCCTGTGAAGAGGCTGAGGTTGAACAGTGTGTTTAGGTCGTGGGTTAGTTCGTTCTGTAGTTCATGCAAGACGCAGCCTGGGACACCATCTGGTCCCATTGACATTGTGTTTTTGGCTTTTGAAAGAGCTATTTTCATCTGTGCATCTGTGATTTTTGGGACACTACACTTTTCCGGTATTGTTGTGGGCCCTTTTGGAGGTGAGAGGGGGGGGTGAAGTTTGCACTGAATCTATCTGCCATGATGTTGGCAATATCAGTAGGTTCAGTATATTTTGTGCTATTTTGCACTAGTTCAGTGCATATCTGTGAGTTGCCGCTTAGATTCTTAACATAGCTAAAGGATATGTGGTTATCTTTTGAATCTGTGGCTATTTTTCTTTTGACGTTAGCCTTGGATGATTTCATGAGGGACCTCAGTTTCTTACTGATACTGATCAGGGATGTCTTTCCTTCTTGGGATTTGCTTTTTTTCTGAACTAGTTTCCTCCTCCTATTGTATAGCCTGTTTATTGCAGGGGTCCACCAAACTGGTTTCCTTCTCTTAGAGGAGTGAGTCTTGGTTTTGCTAGGGGATGGCATGATCCATGCATCCCTGTATGTGCTCATAGAGTGCATTTGTAAAGGTTTCTACATCTTGGGCAGCGTTATCCTTTAGCTTGGGTGCTGTGAAACTTACCACCTCTGTCTTAAGTAAGGTGAAGTTTGCTTTAGAAAAGTTTTTTACTGTGGTTTCCTTAGTTGTGGTGGTGGTGGGGTGTAGACATCCAGAGTGATTAGTTTATGGTCTGATCTAACCAGTGACGGGTTGACCTCCGGTGTGGAACACCTGTCGCCCATGTTGGTGACGACCAGGTCCAATATGTGTTCACCTTTGATAGGGGAGTTTACCAGCTGATCCAGGGCATTTGAGTTGATGAATTCCAGGAAGCGCTGGGCCTGGGAATTTGTACTCAAGTAGTTTTCCCAGGGAATGGTAGGGTAATTGAAATTGCCCAATATCAGGGGTTTGGTAGAACCTTCATGTTTTCCAGTGTCTCCAGAAAGGTGGAGTGGTGGTCCTGGGTCATGGAGTCATGGAGGGTGATCTGTAGCAGGACACAATTTGCATTGCAGCTCTGCCTGATGTTAGTTGCACATGGATGATCTCAGAGGTATCATGCTGTGCCACCAACCTGGAGGTGTAGGTATCCTTGATGAATATGGATACACCCCTTCCTTTTGTATTTCGGTCTGTGTTCTGTGGCCGAAATGTGTGGTATGAGTTGTAGCCCGGTAGTGCTGGGGTTCTCTCTGGAGCCTTGAACCAGGTTTCAGTTACTGCACAGATGTCAATGTTCTCCATACTGAGGAGTGCTTCGAGCGTGTGCATTTTGAGATTTAAACTCCTGGCGTTGAGTTGCATAACCCTCAGTTTTTTGTTAATTGTGCTGTTTACAGAGGTGGGTTTGACTTTTGAGCCTTGCCTAAAAAAGGCACTATGGGGGCAGCAAGAGCTTTGGCCAGTATTCGAAAGCCTATGGGTGACAGGTGCAAGCCATCTCTTGTGAAGCAACGCAGCTTGTCGAGCATGTCGTCCAAGGCTGACAGACACTGGATCCCCTTTGAATGACACCAGAAGCTTAGCCAATTGTTGAAATTGATCATTTTTTCTATATACTGAGGTATCATTCTTGGTGAGGGCAGGATGCTACTCAGGGTCAGTGTCATACCAGCCTGGGCTACATGATCAGAGAGCTCTTCCATGTCTCTTTTCATGTAGTCCAGGGAGGTACAGCTCAGGTCATTCACACCAACTTGAACAAGGACAGAGTCATATTTGTACTTGTTCTGGAGTGACCTGAGTGCTTGTGTTATGTGGCAGATTCTGGCTCCCGACAGGCAGCTAACAGTAACCTTCTGCTTGTCCAGCCTAGTGAGTGGGACATCAGTGTGCCTGACTATAGAGTCACCTATTACTAGTGTGTTAGGTATGATGTTCTTCGTGTTTCACTGTTGCAGTCATTACATTTGGGTAATCTGCTGGCAGGTTGCCCTCAGTTGGCCTGAATAACAAAGTCTTGGGTCCTGCGTCGGTTGCTGTCCCTTCTTCCGTGATGTCAGGTCGTCAGAGGTATAAAACATGCAGCTGACGCCAATTAGTCTTTCTTGCCACACGGCGCCCGAAGCAGAAGCAGTTCGCAAGTGCCGGTCGGCCGGCTCCTGAAATTTTCATTTTCGAGTTTCAGATCTGAAGTCTTCAACTAAAAGCTAAGTACCCCGTTGGAGTAACTTTTTCTTGCTCCTTACCGATGTCAGTAAAAGTTAATAATTGCATTATTTGTGGGAAGCAAATATCTCATAAGGATTTTCATTTGTACTGTATTCCTTGCCTAGGTCCTGATCACAATGTACCTTGCGGTCAGTTCTGTGCTTTATTTAGTCAATGCACTATCAAATGTTGGTACATTTTTGCTTCAAAATATTTTGGCTCACGCTTTAATTACCCAGAAATGTCGTTGGTTAGCAATTTGACTACCGGAGTATCTAAAAAACGCTAAGAAAAAGACAGAGATGGGCCGTTGAGGTCCAAAACTGCCGACGATGCTTCTCCTAAGCCAGTCGCCAGTTCGCCGGTACTCAGTGAGGTGCTTTCGCAGCCCCTGATACCCGCTACTTCTGATTTACAGGCCTCTACTGAGACTCATTCGGAGTCTGGTATGCCACAAGATGCTTCAGTTATGGAACCCACGGATGTCTCTACCTTGGATGGGTCCGGAGCTGCTGTGCAGGCACTGGCTTCTGAGGGTATTTTCAGGCCTACAGATTTGTATATTAGACCAAAGCCGTCTTCAAAACTAAGGCCAAAATCTCGACCTATGCCTAAAAAACCAATGCCTGGGCCACATGTGCAGGCCCCTATGCCTAAAAACCAAATTATCAAAATGGCTGAAGATTTAATTACTCTGATCAGGGGTAGCCAATCCCCCCCTCTAAGAGGCCTAGGCAAGATGTTGATTATGAATCTTCTGAACAGGATTCTTTTTCTTCTGACTCTTCTAATGAACAGGGATTGTTTATACCTATTTCTGAGGACTCTGATGCAGAAGATTCCATTCCTTTTGCTTCTCTCCCTGAGGATTTTTCTTTTGGGGAAACTTTGCATACCTTACGGGAACATTTCCACTGACAAAATCAGGATTTTTCTGAATCTAAAAAGAGACTTAGGAATTTTCTTCTTCTTCCTCAGTATAGGCCTTTGGCTATACCTCCTCTTCTAGACATTGTTGATGATGTTTTTTTCAGAATCTAGTATGGCTCCTGATTCTCTGCCTCCGGCTCCTTTTAAGCCAGACAGATACTACAGGGTTCCTGAGTCCCAAAAATTCCTTTTCAAAAATCCTGTTGCAGATCCTGAAACCATTTCTCAGGGTCCCAAGGGCATTAAGGCTTCTACTGCTAAAAATCCTACCCCTTCTGATAGAGATTCCAGGGTGCTGAATAGATGGGGTAAGAAGGTTTACACTTCTGCAACCCTGGCAATCAGGGCTTTAGTGTCAAGTTCATATGCTAAAATATCAGCAGCATATCATGGGACTGCTTAAACAAAAAAAATTATGTTAATTTGTGATTGTGTGGAAAATAAAGATTTACAGGATTTATTGCATTCAGCTGAACAAGTTGGAAAACATACTTTGCAATGTGATTTTGATTCTTTGGAGGCCTCTTGCAGGGCTGCTGTAACTGAGTCTGTGCTAAGAAGGCATGCTTGGCTCAAAGAGCAAAATCTGACTGATCATGTTGAAGCAAAATTGTTAGATGCTCCTTTACAACAGGACCGTCTCTTTGGTAATAAGGCTGAAGAAGTTCTAAAAAAGATGGAAGATAAAGCTAAATCTATGCAAACTGTGAAAGATTTCTTACAAGTACAACCTCCAAGATTTAGTAGACACTGGCCTACTAAGAACTGGTCCTTTCCAGTTCCTTCGAGAGCCACTCAAGTCAAACCCAGACATTCCAATGGCATCAGGTTTCAGTCCCAAGAGACTTTCAGAACAAAACAATGGGGTGCCTTCTCTTCCAAATCTAGAAACAACAAGACACCTCCCTACGGTAAGCAGTCTCAATGACTTCCCTTTACACTTACAAAGCACTTACCTTTTAGCTGCCCCTTTGGGGGGAAAACTGGCTCTTCATGCAAAAAACTGGCAAATTATAACCCAGGACAAATGGGTTTTAAATATAGTATCCCAGGAATACAGATTTAATTTCCACACGATGCCAATTCCAAACTGATGGCCAGACCTGCCCCCAAATCAGTGGACAGTGGCCCAGAAACAAGTATTTTCCCTCATGAGCATGGGGGCTATTCAGCTAGTTCTAGAAGAGGAAAAGGAACAAGGTTTCTATTCAAGACTTTTCCTGGTACCCAGAAAAGACAAATCTTGGCGTCCAATTCTGGACTTATCTACTCTAAATACCTTTCTGGACATTCCGAAATTCAAGATGCTGACTCTTCACCAGTTACATCCTATGCTAGGCAAAGATGCCTGGTTGGCAACTCTAGATTTAAAAGAGGCTTACCTGCATATCCCAATCAGGGAATCTTGCAGAAGTTACCTCCACTTCAAAGCCGGCTTCTTGCATTACCAGTTTTCTGCACTGCCCTTTGGCTTATCTACTGCGCCCATGGTCTTTACAAAGTGCCTGGCTCCAGTAATTGCATTTTGCAGGCAAAGAAATATTCAAATATATCCAAACCTGGACAATTGTCTAATTCAGACAGAAAACAAGGACATTCTTCTAAAACATCTGGCGTTTGTAAAAAGGGTTCTAACTTGTCTAGGGTACACTATAAACGAAAATAAATCACAACTGGTACCCTCTCAAAAAATTACATTCCTGGGTGCAAGCTTGAATACAACTGCCCAGATGGCTTTCCTTATGCCAGAGAAGCAAATTCATTTGGTGACTTACTTCAAACAGGTGGCCACAAAACCCCTGCTTTCTGCAAGGCAAATGCTACAAGCCTTGGGGTTTATGGCCTCCTGCATTCTTCTAATTCCATATGCAAGACTGCATATGAGGAAACTTCAGTGGTATTTAAAAAGTCTATGGAGTCAGCATTGTCACAGCCTGGAAACAATGATTCCTATCATACCTTGCCTGCAACTAGAGTTCCTATGGTGGGCAGAGGCCTGCCACCAAAACAAGGGACTGCCATTCACACCACCCCCTGCCCCCAAACCCTAACTACAGATGCATCAGACTATGCTTGGGTGGCTCATTTGGCAGGGAAGTGCATTCAGGGCAAATGGAGCCCAAATCAAATGCACCTTCATTTCAATCAAAAAGAAATGCTAGCTGTACAGAATGTACTGACAGCCTTCAAGGACTACCTTCATCCAGGACAATTAATGATAAAGACAGACAACACCACGGTTATGTGGTACATAAACAAGCAGGGGAGTACACACTCCTACCCTCTTTGCAGACTAGCCATGGCATTGTGGAACATGGCATTGACCTATCAAGTACAACTACAAGCTCAATTCCTGCCAGGAAAGCTGAATACTCTGGCAGATGAACTAAGCAGAAATCTCATGGACCCACACAAATGGAAACTGGAACCACAGATTTTCAAAATGTTGACATGCAAATGGGGAGCCCAGACATATATCTTTTTGCCTCACCCCAGAACTATCAGTTGGACAAATTTTGCATATGAACTCATCACAAAAAAAGCCTGGAAAGTGGATGCTCTATCCTTTAGCTGGAAAAACCTATCAGTCTATGCCTTTCCCCCTCTGCCTCTGCTCTCCAAAGTTCTACTAAAAGTCAAGCCGGACAAACCAAAAATGATTTTGATTGCTCCAGACTGGCCTCGCCAACACTGGTACCCACTCCTGCGCAGTATGTCACACCTTCCACCATGGCACCTGCCTCAGACACCTTACTTACTGTCTCAGCAGAACAACCAAATTCTGCACACTTCGCTCCAAACTTTGAATCTTGCAATGTGGCTAATCACCTAAATTCACCCTTAGCATCC
This sequence comes from Protopterus annectens, assembly GCF_019279795.1. NCBI lineage: Eukaryota > Metazoa > Chordata > Ceratodontiformes > Protopteridae > Protopterus > Protopterus annectens. Next base: position 584,515,621 of record NC_056729.1, on the reverse strand, counting down.
CTCAGTAAACCTGTGATGGATGTCATTTTGGAGGCGAGAAGACCTAGTACTAGAAAATCTTATGCTGACAAATGGAAGAGATTCTGTGCATGGAATCAATCTCAAGGGATCATTTCTCAGATTTTGCAATACTTAACTGAGATGCTTCACAAGGGCCTGTCCTTTTCTTCCATAAAAATCCATGCCTCAGCCATTTCAGCTCATTACAACACAGAACCTCCCCACTTCTCTCATCCTCTGCTAAAGCAATATCTCAGAGGGGCCAAAAACTTAAGACCACCCAGGAGAGCTCCAACCCCTGCCTGGGACCTTAATTTTGTATTAGAGAAACTCATTCTCCCTCCTTTTGAGCCATTTGCTACTGCAGACATAAAATTTCTCTCCTGGAAAACAGCTTTCTTTTTAGCAGTCACTTCAGCTAGAAGGATTTCCGAATTACAGGCTCTTATGGCAATGGAGCCTTTCATCATTTTTCATGCAGACAGGGTATCTCTCTGGACCAATCCATCCTTCATGCCTAAGGTGGTATCCAGTGAGGCTCTTAATCAGGCCATTCATTTGCCAACTTTCTTTCCCAATCCACAGAACAAGGGGGAGCGGATTCAGCATTCATTGGATGTACACAGACAACTTAGATTTTACCTAAACAAGACTAAATCTCAAAGAAAATCTGAACAACTACTGGTGGCATTTGCTGCAGGGGCAGAGGGAAAGGCTATTTTAAAGCAAACCATTTATTTATTTATTTTATTTATTTATTTAAATCCAGAGCTGGCTTTGCCACTGCTGTCCTGCAGGGCCTTATAGCTGGACCTAATGCTGTATAATTCCCTTCACCCAACCATAGCTTTTGGAATCTACCCAAATGTAACGACTGCAACAGTGAAACATGAAGAACATAGTACAGTTGTGTACACTTACCATCAATATAGATGTCCGAGTGTATTCACTGTTGCAGTCCTGGTTACCCTCCCTCCAGCCCCCTATTTTTCTCTGGCTATACCTCTACTTTCTTTCACTATACTTAAAAGCCCTTTTGGTTGGAGGTTTATTTTTTGTGTTTTTAATTTTATTTGCTCCCCATTTGGGGAGCAACTGACATCTGGGGCAAGAAAAACTAATGTAATGGCATTAGCTGCATGTTTTATACCCCTGATGACCTGACGTCATGGAAGAAGGGACAGCAATCGAAGCAGGACCCAAGACTTTGTTAATCAGGCCAACTGAGGGCAACCTGCCAGCAGATTACCCAAATATAATGACTGCAACAGTGAATACACTCGAACATCTACATTTATGGTAAGTGTACACAACTGTTCTTTATTTTGCCTTAAGGGCTGTGATTATGCAGCACACTGATTTTGTGTTTTATGTGTTGTCTGGTTTGTGACAGGAAGTGCAGGTTGTTTGGGTGTCTGCTTTGGAGGTCTCTGATGCTTTTGCAGGTTTTTATTTAAAGCCTCAGAGTATGATTTTGTGTATTTATGTGTATTTTTTGCCAGTGCTGTTTTAGTAGGTCTGTGTGCGGCTGGAGTTGTGGTGGAAGTGTTAACCTTCTCCTCTTGACTGTCTGTTCCAGTCCTGGGTGGAGACAGCTTAGCTTCCAGTTTAGTTGTATAATTGCATCTCTCGCATATGTTAGTGTTTTGTTTTAGGAAGAGAGGGTTGTCTGTGTACATGAGGCAGTTGTAACATTGCCTCAGGATACCCAGATTCACCAGCTGGACTGGAGAGTGCACCTGAAGTTGCCCTTTGGTCATGCCTGAATAGTAGGGTGAACTGCTTAGTTGCTTGGTTGGTGAGGGGTGAATAAAGACCCTTACCCTGCTGGGCAATCAGTGTCAGGGTATATTAGTGCTTGCTATTAGGTCTGAGCAAGTGCTGGGCTGTAAGATGCTTTTAGAGTGCATAGGTTGAGAGTTTGACTAGTTTCAAGGGAAAAACTGAAGAGGAGACTTAGTGGAACCGGGAATAATTTAACCGTAGCTAACCGGCACCGCCTGGTGTGCAAAACCATGCAAACACAGTTTTTATAGTAGGAAAATGAAAGAGATAGAAATTAGCCCAAAATGGCCAATAAACTACTAACTTCTGGGCTGGAACCACTCCTCCAGGGACAGATAGCTTGCTCAAAGCTCCCCTCTCTCACAGGTGAACAGAGAAACTTCCTTCTATCCAAGTAAGGTATGGGCAACTCAGAAACTAGTATCAAAGCCCTGAATTCGGCACTAGCCTAAAAACTGGACTATACTAGCTTAGAAAGGCAGGAAACAAGAATTTTGTGTTTGTTTTTTTTGGGTTTTTTTTTTTTGAAAAGATAAAGCAAAAATAGTAAAAAATACACTTAAAACAGCTTTAAACGACTACAAACGATCAGAAAAAGTTATCACACTTTAGTGTGTAGCCTACAACAGTTAAACAAATTATTTAAACAAAAAAAAAAAAACGTTTTAAAAGTGCAGGCAGTCAAATAAGTACAATATGTGAAAAAAACAAGCTTTTAAATCACAATAAATGCTGGAAAATCTGCGTTTAGATGGAAAACAGTTAAATACAGCAAGTAAGTACAGAAAACTGATACTTAATCATTCCAAAGTCTCTCTCCTAAGCTAGAAGGCTTGTATCAGTTTAAGGCTTTCTAGTGGTACCAGTAGGTTAGTTATAGGAAAGGTGGGAAACAAGTACAAAAGTTGGCTTTTAAGCCAGCAAGTTGAAAGAGATGGAAAACTGTCCACACGGCTAAATAAACTACAATTTCTGGGCCAAAACTCACTCTTCCCATGGAGGATAGGCTACCTAGTGCTTACCACTCCCACTGATAAGCTAGAAGGCTTTCCTCCAACACAGAAAGGCTTGGGGGCTCAGAAGCTTACTAACAATCCTGGATACAGCAACTCTGTAACCGGACTAGGCTAGTTATAGGAAAGGCAGGAAACAGGCACAAGTGCGGCTTTCAAACCAGAAAGTTGAAAGAGATGGAAAAATCTGCTCAAACAGCCAATAGCTACAATTTCTGGGCCAGGGGCCACTCCTCCTTTGGTAGATAGGCTACCTGATGCTTACCACTCCCACTGATAAGCTAGAAGGCTTCCCTCCAACACGGAAAGACTTGGGGGGCTCAGAAGCTTACAAAACGTCCTGAATACAGCAAATCTGAACCTGGACTAGGCTAGTAACAGGAAAGGCAGGAAACAAGCGCAAACACAGTCTTTTAAATCAGAAGGTTGAAAGAGATGGAAAAGCTTCCCAAATGGCCAATAAACTATAATTTCTGGGCCAGAAACCACTCCTCCTGTGGTAGATAGGTTACCTAGTGCTTATCACTCCCACTGATAAGCTAGAAGGCTTCTCTCCAACACAGAAGGGCTTGGGGGCTCAGAAGCTTACCAACAGTCCTGGATACAGCAAATCTGTACCTGAATTGCACTAGTTACAGGAAAGGCAGGAGAAAAGCTTAGAATTTTCTTTTGTTACAGAAATGTGTGCAACTATTTTCAGTAATTTCTGTACATTATTGCTATCATTGTAAACAGGAATGTTATTTTTATGCACACTGCAAGTCAAAATAAGAATGTAACTTAACAGACTTTATTAATTAATAGACATAAATAACTTTTACTTATCAAGTCTTCCAGATCTAATTATCAACATCAGATTATGTCAAAGGTTGAAATTAATAATATGGTACTATTTAATTAAAATGGAAAACTAATAGAGAAAAACCGTGACTGAAACTTGTCAGTAAACAAATACATGCTCATCCTGCTCCACTGACACAAGTAGAAGAAAATATGCATATTTTTGAACAAACTTGAAAATAAGTAAAAAAAAAACATTTCAGTGTGCAACAGAGATAGGGGTGTCACCCATTTTACAATAGAAAACATATAACATAATACAGCAACCAAATCATTAATGTAAGTAACATGGGTCCAAACTATATGCATGGTGATTTCCTATATAGAATCAGGGAAAACTTAGCTATACCCTTAAAAGGCATGCTAAATATAATCTTAGTATGTGGATTTCTCCCTGACCAACAAGAACAGGTGTCAGTGATACTAGTTCACAAAGAAAGCAAGAAAGGTGACACCACAGCTCCAAACAATTTAAGACACATCAGCCTGACCAGTATTCTATGTAAAATCATGAAAATAAGTGTAGCAGACCTTAACCAAAATGATGCAGGAGACCTACTTCTTTTAGACATGGATTTAGAACAGTATGGATTTCTTAAGGGGAGATCTTATCTTTTGAATCTTGTGGTGTTCTCTGAAAAAAGTGGCAGAACCACTTGAAAGATGAAAAGTGCCTAGTGCCAATTTTGATTTTTTTAAGGTTTTTGACCTTGTTCTAGTGGTACAGCTATAATGTCCATTAATCTTTTGGGTCATTGAATTTATTTAATATGCATTCCAAATATGTATACAAATAATAGAATTCCTGTATGGGAAAGAACCTACATTTCTAGCACTGCTGTATGAAATTCTATTATTTTTTTAAATAAAACTTCTGTACTAAAATACATTATACTTCTGTCACAAGTACAAGCAAAACATCCAGTTTCAAAACATCAGCAATTGAAAATAATTGCACTGACTAAGGGCTCAACAGTCTGAATTCAGACAAAAAATGCATATCTTCCCTCAAAGTTAAAGTCTGGATTCTTTCTAGTCTATAATCAGGTACTCCACCAACAATACATTGTGCATGGGCAGTGTAACAGCTTCTCCACTCCTCTTTTCTTGATGTACTGGAAAATATTAGGGTTCAACAAAACACCCTAATAATGGGCGGCTTCAACTACCCCACAATTAACTGAAAAAACTACTCGTGTACCAACTCCTTAGCTCAATGCTTTCTGGAATTCATAAACTCTAATGCCCTGGATCAACTTATCCACACCCCCACCAAGGGCAACAATATCCTTGACCTAGTCATTACCAGCATGAGTGACCGGTGTTCCACACCTGAAGTCAACTTCTCATTGGTCCAATCCGACCATAAACTAATCACCTTTGATATCCACATCCCGCTCCCACCCCCCATTAAGGAAACCATGGTAAAAAATTTCTCCAAAGCCAGCTTCATGCTTCTTAAGACAGAAGTGGTGAACTTCATGACACCCATGCAGATGGACAATACAGTTACAACTGCTGAATCCTACACAAATGCACTCTATAAGCACTTACACGAGTGCATGGATCATGCTGTCCCAAACAGAACCAAAGACGCTATCCTCCAGAAAAAGGAAGCCAATCTAGTTGTCCCCTGCCATAAACATACTGTACAACAGAAAGAAGAAACTGTTGCAAAAGAGAGTAAAATCCCGAGTGGAGAACCTCCCTGGTCAGCCTCAGTAAGAAACTGAGATCCCTTATAAGATCCTCCAAAGCTAGCTACGAAAACAAAATTGCCACTAATTCTACGGGCAACCACAAAGCATTCTATAGCTATGTCAAGAATCTTGATGGCAACACTCAGATCTGCTCTGAGTTACAGCACAATTGCACGAAAATTACAGAACCAACTGATATTGCCAACATCCTGGCAGATAATTTCAGTGCTAACTTTACCCCCCCTCGCCCCCTAAAGGGCTCATATCTATACAGGAAGAATGCAGAGTCCCTGTAATCACAACTACGCAGGTAAAAGCTGCACTTCCTAAAGCCAAAAACACAGCATCCATGGGACCAGACAATATCCCAGGCTGCATTTTACACAAACTTCAGAACGAACTGGCTCCCCACTTAAGCACCATTTTCAATAATAGCCTTGCATCAGGCTTTGTGCCCACTGAATGGCACACAGCAACAGTTATCCCACTCCACAAAGGGGGAGCCACCACTGATCCTGGGAACTATCGACCTATTAGCCTGACGAGCCTTATCTGCAATGCCATGGAACGTATCATCATGGAACTCATAAACAAAGACATTGGTAACCTCCTAACTCTGGATCCAACCCAGTTCAGGTTTGTGAAAGGCAGATCATGCCTCCTGAACATGATCGACTTCTTTGAGGCAGTCACTAAAGCCGTAGATGAGGGTAAGGTGGTTCACACTGCCTATCTTGACCTCGCCAAAGCTTTTGACACCATCCCCCGTTCTGGAATTATAGCTAAACTCACTAAACTAGGTATAAATCTCTACATCACAAGATGGGTTGCCAACTGGCTCACTGACAGAACCCACACTGTAAAAGTTGCAGACTTCAAATCTGACCTCAAAGTAGTGCAAGTGGAGTACCACAGGGTTCCGTCCTGGGATCTCTCCTGTTTGGTACCTATTTCCCTGAAGTACAGGTTAACACAGAAGGCCTCTGGCTAATGAAGTTCGCAGATGACTGCAAACTAGGAGCCATAGTCAAGTCCCCAAATGATGTGGACATCCTACAGAAGGGTCTCGCTGAGACAGATGCCTGGTGTCAGAGCCATGACCTCAAGCTCAATGCCAAAAAGTGCAGTGTCATCCCCTTTGATAAAAACTCTGTACCCATGAACTACCACATAGGCAGCAATCTACTTAACACCGAATGTGTGATAAGAGACCTTGGGACCCAGGTGGACAATAGTCTCTCCTTTGATAGTCACATTGCCACAGTAGTCAGAAAGTCCTTCTTCGTGGCACACCTCATCATAAAAGGGTTCTCATCCAGGAAAAAAGAGGTCATTGTTCCCCTCTACTTGACACTCATTAGAACCATTATAGAGTACAACGCCCCTTTTGGAATGTACCTCACAAGACATCTGCAGCAGCTGGAAAGGCCACAGAAGTACCTTACAAAGAGGATTACTGGCCTCAAACAAATGCCCTACACTGACCGCCTCAAAAAACTCCAGCTTTACTCCGTAGCATATCGCCTACTTCGAGGTGATTTCTGCCTAACATATAAAGCTATGTCAAACCCGGAGCTGTTGGACATGCTACACCCAAAGAAATCCCAATCCCTCCGAGCTACATGCTCTAGGGACCTAAACCTTATCACCACAATAAACAGGACATGCTGGAGGGATAGATTCCTGTCCCTGAGAATTCCCATGCTCTGGAACAGGCTACCCATCTATGTCAAGCAAAGTTCTTCATTAGCACTCTTCAAGAAAAATCTTGATGAGTGGATGGGAAATAGGAAATACACCCCAGGGATCACTTCTGTGTCTCTGCTCGACAGTGGCACAGAAAAATAACTTTCTTGGGTGGCGTAAGCCAGGGAACCTTGTTGGCTAGGCTAACGTAGGCCCTTGGGCCAATAGCCTAGTACCTACCTATGAACCTGTGTACCTTCTTAACAGAACCTGTTGAATGGTCTCTGCTTTCTGAACAACTTGTAATCATACTTGTTTCCTTCAGGAACTCAACCTGTAAGCTACAAGCACAGTGATTAATATCAAAATATAATGCTGCTATAGCATGGTAGAGGTGACAACTAGCATTATGTATTAGTTGAGCGCTGAGTTTTCTGAAATATTTTGTAGCCACTTCTCCTTTGTGTCTAAATAAAGTTAGATCTAAATAGTGTACATTATCATATGAAATTAGTTAAGTAGGCTGCAAACCAAACAACTTTTTTGAAAAACTCATATATATTTTATCAAATCTGTTGTATCAATTCTACATATAAAGGATTACCTATAAAATGAAAATAATTACCTACTTTGAAAGGAAAAATTGAGGGCTATGAATATATTGCTCTTCAGACTTTCTCAATAATAAATTTGCATTAAGGGGAACATGGTGCCCTTTTACTGATTGGTATAAAATTCCATCTTATATAAAATGTAAAATTCAGTAAGTTTATTCACATCATTATTCAAAGGAATACAGCCTAGAAAAACATAAAGAGTTCATAGACAGTTGTTGTAGTGTAGTTGTATATATAAACTGACCACATCCATAGTTACAAAATATATAACATCCTTCCATCCAAGGCAATCAGTTTTCTTTATCAAATATTTAGTATCCTTGATAAAAAATGTGAAATTACCATATATATATTTTGGTTCTTTTATGTGATCAAACATATTTAATGTTGAACTGAAAACACTAACAAAATATGTTTGAATATACATAATTTCAAACAAACTAAATCTTGAGCAAAAATAATCTAAAAAAGAAAACTATTTCCTCTCCTGATCTTAACACTAAGCCCCCCATTCCACTTGCCTAAAATGTGTTCGAATAGTGGAAGTGTTATGTGGAGATTCGTATTAAGACATGGTATAGGTTTAGGGTTGATGAAGAGGCAGTTAGGGATAGGGATAGTACTGATTCTTTAAAGTGGGCAGGGTTCCACATTTTTAGTGTTTTATTTTCATTAATTATACTTAAGTTAATTTTTTTCAGATATATTATGATTTCTATTCCCAGCAGAATTTTAACTGACTTAAGGGGTGCATTCTTGCATTCAGCCATGCAGCGCTTTTTAATTTTTTTATTTTTATGTAAAAATAAGACAAAATCAAGGGACTGATGGTAATCTAAGGTTTGCAGTTGGTGGGGACTAACTTCAGAAGACAACCACTGCAAAACATCCTCACGTTTCTCTCCTATTAAAATTTCAGAAGCTGTGCTTTGTGTCATAGTTCAGGCCATTTTGACAGTACAAAAACAAGACACAGAAGATCTACCTTACTATGGTTTTCATCTGTTCTCTTTCTCCACAGTGAAGGTCATGTATATATGTATTATGGTGGAGGGATGACACTAAAACATCCTTCTTAACTGCTATCATTTGGAATTGTTGGTCCCACCATAATGCTTGAGTCCTTCCCACAATGCAGAAATGCAGACTAGGGAGGTTAAATGAAGCAAAATGACTTACACTGATAGTGATCTGACAGCCAGATAATGGCCGAAGTTTAGGTAGACTTTTACAAAATCATATGTGGTTTTAGCTATGCTTGGGAATCAAAAATCTTTTAAGAAATAGACACTGACCATCAACAAAACCAGTGGCAGTGCTTTTCTGGGTGCTATAGGCTTAGCAGCCCATCTTGTCTTGCCAACCAGAGGTTTTTTCCAATTGGGTATTCTGCAGTCAGTCCTCTGTACAGCATTAAGTTTTCCTTCATCAGGTTCAGCGTTGGTCCAGGCTCATTTGTAGTGGTTTCTAAGGTCTGAATGATTGTTCTCCATCTTATTCTTGGTTAGAGTCCAATATGCATGATTATGACAAGTTTATCACTTTGGTTTCCAAAGTGTAGACAGCACTTTGGCCACTGACCAACATGTAGCTAAGATAATGAGAAACTAATTCTATGTCACCCAACTTATAGGTAAGGGTATGGCATCCAGGTCCAAGGAAGTTATAGTACCCCTCTACTTGGTCCTTATCATACATATCATTTAATACAATGCCCCCTTTGACATATATCTAACCAGACACTTGCAACAATTGGAGCACCCCTAATGCTTTCTCACCAGGAGTCTTCAGGACATTAATACCCTGTCCTGACCTAATCACCTAAAGGATCTGTCTCTGTATTCAGTCTCCTACACGATGCTGAGAGAGGTTCCCAGCCTGGCTTACAGGACTTCCTCAGTCCGAGCCCAGATGGATCTGTTGCACATGTGTAAAACAAACAGCACCAGAAACACTAGATCCAAGCATTTGAACTTTGCTTGTGACATAAACAGAACATGCTGGAGAGGCAGATATGTGTCCCAAAGGATCCAGATACTATGGAATAGGTTCGCCAGCCATGTAAAACAGAGTTCATTCTCTGACCCTATTGAAACAAAACCTTGACAATTGGATAGAAATTTGTAAATTTATGCCTGGTCTGGCCCCATGTATCCAATGTACAGAAACAGTCAATAAGAAAAGTTTTATCCTAACACCCCCCTTACAGTGCCCGTACCTGCCTACTAACATGTCTCCCTCCATATGATACATGGGACCCAAATGGTTTGGGGTGCATGGCTAGACTTTTAAGGGCCCTAGTAGTTGTTAGCCTAGTAATAACCCATGAATCTATGTATTTAACCACCACACACTAAGTCTTTATCCATCTAGTTTTGTTACATTTTGGTTGGAGTTACTGAGCCAAGTCCATTGACAGTTAACTAAGCTGTCTCTTATAAATGGAGTTTTCCCATCGTTATTAAAGGAGACTTGGATCACCCTTATTCTTAAGAAGGCCAGCTTATACACTAATGATCTAGACAATTACAGACAAATCTAAAGACTTTAGTTTGTTGAGGATATTCTTGAGAAAATTGCGTACCTGTAAATAGATTCTTGAACAAATGCAAACTAAATATATGACCCATTGCAATCTGTTTTTAGTGACCTCCTTGTGGCTACAGATCATCATTGTTAATCCACCTTGGTGCTTTTAGGTCTCTGTCCTCAACATTTGATATGGTGGACCATAAGATATTGCTGGACAAATCGAATTTGTACTGTGGCACCTCCAGTGTAGTACTGAAAAGGTTTACTTCCTACCGTTATGGCTATACTAAGAGGCTTTTGTCTGAAGTTAAAAAACATTCTCTCTTCCATATGATATCTTGAATGTAACATGGTTTGGTTCTGGTGCTGGCATTCTTCACTGCATATATGTTACCAGCAGGAGAAGGCATTCAAGAGAGAGAGTTACTCCAACACTGTTAAGCTTATGACAAGCAGCTGTAACATTGTTACTGAAGATACTATGCTTCAGAGTTGGAATGCATCTGTAACTGGAAGGCTCATAATCAGCTGAAACTCAATACCTCCAAGACATTTGCTATGGCTAATCATTCTACCATATGTAGATCTTTTGCTTCACCTTTGTCCCTGGATATTATTTTCATTGATAACAAACTAGAATTCCTGTAGAAAGGTTCATAATTTGGTGCTGATATTTAATAACTAGCTCACTGTTATGAATTGGTTCCCCATTGTCAAAGCCTCATGCTATCATCTGAGGAATATTAACCTAATTCTGCACCTTATTCCTGCAGAAGATTTACCTGTTGTAGTGCATTCTTTGATTTCTTCAAAGTTGAATTGCTGTAATGCCCTGTATGTAAAGTTGTCAGATTTTCAGCACAAATATCTCATTCAGACTTGTGCAGCCCAATTATTTTCTCGGTTAAATCAATGCCACCTCATTTTGCCAGTACTGTGGTAGTGTCTACACTGGCTGCCAGATCAGTTACATACTGCTTACAATGTTCTCATCCTAATACATACTGCCATTCAGAACTTGTGTCCCTCCTACATTTGGGAACATCCTAATTGGTATAAGTCTGCTCGTGTTCTACTTTTCCACCCATGGCTTATTGGAAGTTCCAAGAGTATAGCTAGATTCATCTGACAAGCACTCTTTTACTTTTCAAATGTCCAGTCTCAGGAATTGTCTTACCTGGGTACATGAGAACAATTCCAATGCTCGACTGATTTGACCTGCCTTTTTGAGATTAATCACCTCAGTTTTATATCTTAAATGTTGCAAATGAATTTATATTTGCAGTCATTTTATAATGTTTTTATTTGCTGTTTTTCTGTTGTTTATCTGTGCTTTAATTTACTTGCAATGGTGACTTTACATTTAAATAGAAATTGAAAATTAGATCACTTAGTAGTTCAAGAGTCAACCGACTAAAATTTACAGCCATAGAATTAGATGAAACCTAAACATATATTATTATTAAGCAACAACACCTCAACTGATTATATGTATCCCATGGAGATTATCTGAGATAGATAGTACATAATGTGATAAAACAGATTGAAGTATTAAATGTTGAAAACTGGCAATAAAAAGAATTATCTTATTGGTATGAGCATGTTCATTAACCAAAAGCAGCACTTCTGAAACATCTTCTTGTTACTCTGCTAAAGAGAAAACAATAGAAAAGCAGCTTGTTGTGTTTATGATTAAACAAAATGAATGACTTTCATGCTTCTGGATTAAGCTCTACTGACACTACAGACTAAATCTGAAATTTCTCAAGACCACATTAAAATATTATTTAATATAATGTGGAATATTACATATAATGACACTGTGGTTTGAGAAGAGAAATAAAAGTGAAACATAATATTTATTTCATCAATAAAACTGCTATCTTATTAACCCACAAATTATTTCTCTTCACAAATGAATATTTTCTGCATCTCCCCAACCTTTTGCATAGAGATTCATCCAATTTTCTTTGCCTCCATGAGGAACAAGATGAACACGTTGTGCAGGCTCTACCTAGGACTAGTACAAGAGGGGCACAATGTGTTATTTTCTTGCTCTCGGTTAGCCTGATCTGACTGCGAGGGAAATATTGTTCAGCATGAGTAAATGATGGGTGTTTTGCAAAAACACTGATGAGAGCAAACTGAAAAATGAATAAATCCAGGGCAGAGATAAAGGGCATGCAAGCAGGGACTGAACTTGCGGACACCAGTACGACAGAGCTTGCTAGGGCTAAGCTAGAAGGGAATTATTGGAGATTTAAGAAAGAAGTGGACAAGATACTTTCTTACATGCTGAAAGAGATGCAGACTGCCAAGCTAATCACAGCTATAAAATCTCAGGTAGAGATGTTGCCACTGAAATGAAAGTGAGTTAATTCAAAAAAAGATTGTGAAGTTCTGGGAGTAACCCTAGCAATCCCAACTGAGGGCAGAATTGTGGCAGGAATGTCTGGCTGCTTTTCTCAAGGAGTTAATTGCTGCCGTTAGTTAGTACTGGAACTAAAGGTGCTATACCACAAGGTCTTGTAACTATCAAGGGACAGAAGAAATAATCTGGCAGGTGTGGTTTAACTCCCAGCTTATACAAAGTGACAGCCCTTATTTAAGCACTATGACAATAAATATGTAAGAAGGTCCTTTTGTATCAGGTATTCTAACTCCTTCCTCCAGGGAGGTGATGGTCATATTGCTTCCCCATCCTGAGTTACAAAAGGATGAACTTAATAATTTCTGCCCAGTCTCCCAAATACTCTGCCCAAGTTATTTTTTTTGGTACAGTCGAAAAAGGAAACGGTCTGCTGACCAATGAGGGCTGTTATAAACCATTTTTGAAGTCGGAAGAAGAAGACGTTTGCATACATCGGAGGTGGCAGATATCTACATACTGTATATCAGATGTGGATAAAAGTGTTAAAATAAAGGATATTCTTTTCTTCATCCGTATGTTATTCATTTTTTATGTATTGGTTAAGATCATAAACAGCTTCCTTCAGACATGTTTAATGTATTAAGATTCAGATTCATTCTGAGAACCTTAACTGTACACACAGTTGTCAGAATGTTTGACATGAGCAATCTGTTGGTCACAGTCACACTTATTAGAAGTTTGAGTTGTGATGATTAGAACTGTCAAAATTCTAATTAACGGGAGAAGAATAAAGGAAAGCTGTAGAAAATCCACCCTATGACCAAGTAAAAGAGGATATAAGTCTCACCTTCAAACTAAGAGGGGAGAATGCCCCTAACAGAAGGAAACTGTGTGTTAATTTGCAACAAAGATCTGAAACTGCAGTAAAAGAGATCGGAAAGAGTGGTGAATAAAGTTATGACAGTGTACCCATAATATGTGAGAGATATGCAAAAAAACAATAACATTTTCTAAGCATTGTAGAACCAAATTGAATGTGTTTAGCAGTGGGAAGCAAAAATAAAATGCAGGAGGGAGATTTATTTGTTTGTTTGTTTGTTTGTTTGTTTGTTTGTTTGTTTGTTTGTTTGTTTGTTTGTTTGTTTGCCTTTGTTGACTGGGGAAGTTTGACTGGGCAGAGCCCATCTTCAGTGGAGGGCTGGGAAGAAAAGTTCTATCACAGTACATTTACGTTTACAAGTCAGTTTCAGACAGTTCTCAGAAAAACAACAGTTACATTTCTCATAAAAAAAAAAAAGAAAACATAATTACAAGACAAGTACGTTCAGTAAAGTATTTATATCAACAATTATAAATCTATACAATTATTGTACCTCTAAAATCTTGCTGGATGTAAATAAATTATATTGTAGAAGGAAAAACATTTATGTATAGAAGTTTACTGTTATTACATTTAAGTAAAGAAAGGTTTGCAAGTTTAGGATACATAATGAAGTAAATTGTAAAATTGTTGGGCGTATTAGTAGTGTACAGGAGGATCATGGTAATAGCATATGACTAAGAGAGCAGGGTGTAGGATTAGTTCTATGTAGGCTGCCTGTTCCAAATTGGTTTATCTAGAAGGTTTATAACTTAGGTATACATGTGATGCATGAGAGGGTTAGAGCAGTGAATGAGGGCAGTTAGAAAAGCAGAAAAATGATAAGTGTTTAAGATGGGGTCAAAAGGGGTGTTTTGGTTCAACTGCAGGAGGGAAAGTTGTTAGGGGTGTAGTGATAAGTAATAAGCGGTTTGTGCTTACACTAGTAGTCTTAACCTAGGAATGAACCTGAGCATGACCAGGACTGGGTAAGGTATTGTCTGAGCTGGGTTTTGTAGCTTGGGAGTTTGTTAGTCATTCTTACTTGTGTAGGGATGATGTTCTAGAGTCTGGATATGTAAAAGGAGTATAGCAACTCCCCCGGGGTGTCTAGAGTCATGGGAATAGGGATATGCAAAGGAAGAATAGGAATGGTTTATCTACTAAACTGAGAATGCACTGTGTGCCAAGTCCTAAAGGTTAAAATAAAACTGAAGTATCCTTATGCAGATCTGAAATTAACAAACATAATTTTTTTATTTAGATAATGATTTGCCATAGTAATCATAAAATCTCTTTCTGGGGTATCAAAGAACCCTTTGTCTGAGACTATGATATTGTCTTGGTATACAGGTTTATGTGTTCATAGGCCCATAAATTCATAGGTATTTATTGGGCTAATTGTCCTTGTGGGCCATTTTGAGCCTAGCCAGTTTCCTTTTTTGTGCTCAGAATAACCTATCCCATTTAGTTATAGGCTAGTCTTACCCATCCCTTGGTCGATAATTATATATTACCACTAATGAGAATAAGTGGGAACATACCATAGATAATTTGAGGGCACCCATGCATGGGATAAAACATTTAGGAGTTGTCCCTATTCATTTGTAGAACAGGGGGCAGTGCTGGATAAACATTCTGTTTCCCATTCATAGATTTAAGTTGCATTTGAAAATGGTCAGGGATGAACTTTGTTTTATGGGGATGGTGAGTCTGTTCCACAGCAGTGGTATCCTCTGTGAGATATACCTTCCTCTCCAAAGTGTTCTGTTGATGTTGCAGAAGAAATTTGTTTCAATTCATGATTTTGGCACCACTTATTTATTTAAGACAAAACTTCCTGCTGGATGGCTAAGTCATTTAAGGATCAAATGACTGCTCCTAACTTGCAGTCATCTGCAAACCTAGACAGAGCCTTTTGGTATTAGCTTTTACTTCAGAAAAGTAGATGTCAGGCAGGACAAATCTCACTGGTGACTGGTCTCTTTGTCGAGGTAACTTCCCCTATTTTGATGATCTACATCCTATTTTTGAAACAGTTGGCATCTGGTGGGTAGTATAGGGGGTTATTCTCTGTTTATTTAGCTTTTCTGTTATGCTTGAATGGGGAATTATGTCAAAAGCTTTGGCCAGGTCAAGGTATGAGGTTTGTCCTGTTTTACCTTCATCCATTGCTTTGGTGAATTTGAATGTGTCCCTGAATTTCTTAGGGTTATATTGTCTAGAGTTTTGGTTATGCATTAAATTTACTTAACAGGTTATTCAGACGATACATAGTTTTTTTCCAGGGCATTCCTGAGGTAATATGATTCCCCAGCCCTTTTCAATAATTGCCATAGCATCATTTATATTCACCTGAACTACCACCATGCTAGGTAGATGTGGCTTTTGCTTTATATCTGATTATAATGACTGCACGTCAGGACTGCAGCACTTCACAATGGTATTAAGTTATAACTTGCTGAGTCATAAAACTGCACCGCTAGTAGAATCATCCTTAGGAAAATTGTCTGAGAGAAGAGCCCAGAGAACCAATGGAACAGAATGTCCCATGACAGATTTCTAAAATATTTTGAGATCTTCTCCTGGAGCAAAATACTGGGACCCTCCCCCTAGACCCATGCCATGGGTTGATGCTCACTGTGGATGCCCATGGGCCCTTTCTAAGCTGCATGGGTCCACCATTTCATTTCACTACCTGGGCAATGGCTGCACAGACCCAGGAAACCCAAATGTGTAGTAAGGATGCCATGGAGATTCCTATTCAGTGCTTCTGTGTGGGATAAACTAAAATCACATATCTGAAACATCATCTTCTCTATATCAAAGGGGAGGTTGGAGTTGGAGATAGAAAGTCTTTATGAACCCTCTTCAAGGCCTAAATATATGATGCAAGAGGAAGGAGCTGTGGGTAAAAGGTGATCTATACTTATCATGGGGCAACTGTAGGACCAACTGATGGTCACTAGCAGTGAAGGAATCTCTTAAATTAAAGAAACAGGTCCCCTGTGCAATACCAGCAGGGAATCTCCAGATCTGACTGATAGCTATTAGCAAGACAAGAAACTAACAGCTGCTGTGGTCACTGAAGCAAAAGAAGTTCACCTACTGGATGACTTTGGTGATGCAACGTAGAGTAAATTTTGGGCAGCCTTAAATTTGTTGTGGTAAAACATCTATTGGCTCAGCAGGGGAGACCAGGACTTTACCTATGCTATTATCAACCATGGAGAAGAAATAGTGAACTCACACCATTGAGAGGTAGAGGACCACTTAAACTAGCTCATGAATCCAGTGGACATTGCCTGCTCTGAGGAAGAAGTGCCAGAAACTAATGTGAAACTGGATTTTTTTTTAAGTTGCTGAGGTCACTGTAATGATGAAACAGTTCTCTTTGACAAGGCTTTGGAAGCAGATAACATCCATCCAGAAACACCTAAGTGCTGGACATTGTCAGGATGTCATGGTTAATATGCTTTTTTAGTTCTGCATGGTATGTTATGACAGTACCTCCTGAATGGCAAATGGTGGCACTAGTGTCTGTTTTCAGAATAGTAGAAATGAGGGTGTGATTCAGTTGTTGTTGTTGTTGTTGTTGTTGTTGTGTCTTTCAGCTTTTCCCGGTTAGGGGTCGCCACAGTGGAACTTCTGTCTGCTAATCATTGGCAGTAGATTTTTACGTGCCGAGTTGCCGGCCCTGACACACAACCTTCAATGAAGGTACGCCCATTCACTCATGTCTCCACACAGAAGACGCTGTAGCTGAGAATCGAACAGGACAACGTCTTACTGTGAGGTGACAATGATGAATCAAATGTCTCAATCTCCCTGAGAAGATTTATAATACACTGATGGAAAGAAGACACGATTCAGGAGAGCAGTGTGATTTCTGATCTTGATGTGGAACATGGCATCAACTCCTTGCCCATTCATAGAATTTGGATATGTCATTGAAGTCCATAATATTGACCACATATACTTCGCAAGCTTAAAAAATGCATATGATTTAGTACCTCAGTAAGTCTTATGGGACATGTTACAACAGTATGAGGTCCCATGGCCACTACTGCATGCCACTCTGTTCCTGTACTCATGATCACTCTCAGTAATAAGCTGAACACATCCATGGTGAGCATAGGACTCTGCCAAATGTATGTCTTGTCTCCCCTCCTGTTTGTGATTTCTTCTTGGCCTAGGTATCAAGGCACAGCCAAGATATTTGGTATGGATTATAACAATGGTATTATTTTGTTGGTTCCAACAGTCTTGACGTTTTAGCCTGAAGTGACTGTGGCTTTCATCTCACAGTGCAACAATTCACTGCTGAGTTTAAAGTAGATAGGATGAAAATTGGCACTTCCAGATAAGCGGTCATGGATGTCTCCAGTGAAGCAGATATCCTATGTTTAGGTGTTTATGTATCTTGGGTATTCGGTACATGCCATGCTATATAGTATGATAATAATTCAACTTAATGAATAAAATAATAAAATAATGTTCAGCTGTGGTCATAATCAGCTGAGTGTGACAATAAGACATCCTGTTCCTTTTGTCAAATCAAATACCTTTCATCATTTCCACCATTTGAGTGCTGTTCCAATCGTTGCTATTTCTCAGCATTATTTCCTGAAGGGAAGTAACTCAAGCATAGTCCTGTTCTTAAAAAGATCAAATTCTGGTTCAAGGTTGTCTTATTTTGTTTATGGTAACACAAAGTTTCAATAGGGAATTGTAAAATGACATCACAACCAGACATCTAACACTAGATCATTCCAAGGGACTGTTGCAGCAAAATAATATCGATCCCAAATGTGTATAAAACCATTGCTAACTTATTTATCATTTAATGTCCCTTCACATTACCGCCTCTAACTTAAGGATGGACAAACAATGGAGGCACATCCACCACTTGAAGGGAGCAGTGGGTCTGGATTATTGCAGGCACAATCACAGATTTGACATTAGAAGCCAGCACATTTGTCCAGAAATTTCCACTGCAAACAAATTGGACAGCTGTATTCTTCCAAATAATGAGCAGTATGGGGCAGACCAGCTTGGCTGATTATTCAGAAAGCCTTCACTTCATATACCTGTGAGTAATCTGCTCAATTGTTTAAAGACAAAGTGGACTCCACCCAGTAGGAGGTGCATTTGACAGTATACAGAGAGCTCACATTTGCCCATGACAGAGAGATACAGGACTAGACCTGGAATAAGTCAGATGTCACAGAGTTCATATAGAATAGTCCCACTATGCTAGTGGCCTTTTTCAGAGGCAACCTAAGGTAGTATTTATACTTTTATGAGAAATATAGCCACGGCATTAACAAACTTCCCTTACTTCAATAGATGGTATGGGATTTTTTACATCCATCTGAGCTACCACCAAATGAAGCAGATATGGCCATGGTTTATATATATATATATATATATATATATATAGATATATATATATATATATATATATATATATAGATATATATATATATATATTTATTATATGTATTTATTATATGTATTTATTATTATTATTTATTTATTATTTATGTACTGTGTGTGTGTGTGTGTGTGTGTGTGTGTGTGTGTGTGTGTGTGTGTGTGTGTGTGTGTGTGTGTATATATATATATATATATATATATATATATATATATATATTTTTTTTTTTTAATTAACTGCAATGACTACTAACAATATATAACTGTCTAATTTGATGTGTAGGGCATCAGTTTTATCAGTATTCATTGCTTGAGTTTATTCAATATTTTGTTAATGTTAAAACAGTGGTAGAAAGCATATCTCTTTTTTTGTACAATTCTGCACCAGCAGTAGTAGGAATAATTTCATGTTTAATGGAGTGTTTTCTTGTTGCATCCTGCATTGATTTAGTTCTTTCTGGGTCTTTATCTGGGTACTATTCCCTTTCTACAGCAGAGTCATTTCCTCTAAAGTTTGAATATAGTTTTATTTTGCAAAGGTCTTCTTTATTTATTTATTTATTATTTATTTTTTATTTATTTATTTATTTTTTTGCTATTTATTTGCATGTGTTTACCAGGGTGGTCCACTGGGCTGAAGTGAGCCCATTTTCAGTAGAGGCCCAGGGAGAAAAGCTCCACATCAACAAGTACAAGCAATAGAAGAGATACGGTCACAGTTCAATTGATTAAACATGGGTAAAAAAAAAACTCAACATTAACACCTACGTTAATTACAGTACAATATAAGAGATACAGTTGATTACACATGTATGAATTGTATGATACAATTTGCATCTTGGGGCAAATTAACAAGTATGCATATCGTTATCAGGTAGTAAAAATAAATTCTGAGGACTCCATTAATGCTTCACTCTACATATATTGGATATCACTTTAAAAGAAACAGAGAGAGAGATGAAAGTAGCTAGCAGAAAGAAAATGGATACATGTAGTTCTCAATGATGTGAAAATCTGTTTCAGTACTATAGTGCTTATTAGGTGGACTGCATAGGCCATAAATCCACAGCATGAAATAGCAGAGTTCGATCAGTATAAATCTGAAGAGCCATGGAGCAAGCATTATACTGCCTGTTATTCTTTTTTTATTATATGCATTTTATGGTGCCATGCCTGCTAACCATCTAGGCATGACTCACACACAGCTTTCTCAGTCATTGAGACAAGAACATGGTATGGCCACCATTCAGATAGTCATGCAGAGTTCCATTATGTGACTTGAGCCCTCCCATTTGACTGACATGAGGGTTTGCTATGCATTCCCCTGTTGGGATCCACATCCCCTGCATGCCCCATGAAGGCTGCCATGCAGATGTAAATTGGTAAAGCTAAGCACATCTTTGATCCCTAATTGTGCATGTCATTCACCTTTAAGTTCAGTAGGTATCAGAACTGCAGCAGGCTCAATTACCTCCATTGCCCCTGGGATGATAAATTAGCTTTTGGTTGTTTAATCCCATCCTCACCTGTCCCAATTCCTCCATTGCCTAAACTGCTTTTTCAACTTTCGTCATATCGTTTCCAGCCAAGTATTCGTCCACTGTGCTGTAGAGTCACGCCTACTATGGCAATATTCTTTGATTAATCAGGAAAATAGATGAGATTCGTGACTGTTCCAGTCTCACCAATTATCCCTTCTAGTTGTTCCACTTGGGATCCAGTCATCTACCTGTTTTTTCAAAAGTATGCGATGCAGTTAAAAAAAATCACATAGCCAAATAGGCATGCCTTATACTTTCCTAATCGTTTCTAAAAAAAGGAATTATCTTGTCCTTCTACAAATATTTTTTTTCTTTATAAAATAATAATTTGATTTTATATGTTCTGCATGCATTGCTTGAATTTAAAGTTTATTGTCAGAAAGAGAATTGGGCTGTTACATTTCATAAAAAAATAAATCAAATCACTTTTTTATCTTCTCAGCTTGAAGGAAATCATATTTGATATTATTAAACAGCCAAAGGCCTACGGTTTTCTTATTTCCTCTGTAGATACTCATTATACCATTTAAACTTGATTAATACCAGTTAAAACCAGTTATACAGCAAGATAGTAATAAGTGACAGCAGGAATCCTGACAAAGACACAAATTAGAAGAATAACAATCAAATCTTTTAATATGTAGTTATTTATTGTAATAGAAGTGGTTTAGAGGATATTTTCTTTACTAATGTAAAATAAATCTTTGTTTTTGAGGGCATGGAACATAGTACAATGGATTAGTCCAGATAAAATCACTTTAGCTAGCAAATATAGGAGACTTTCACTTTCTGATACGACATCTTGTTGAAGTTTCAAGTAGTTTATTCAGTTATCTAGGTAGATGGATGAGTGTTCTTGTTCGAAGTGTTATTGATTTGGAGGCATGGAGCTGAAAGCTAAGTTTTGCCGATAGTCCTAGGTTTGACATTATCCACATACAGCACATAACTGGAATTTTTTGCTGCTATTACAATTTGATAAGAAAAAAATGTCAGATAATGTGCAAATTCTAACTAAAGTTTGCATCATTTTATGTGATGAAATTGTATACCTTTTTAAATATTTCTGAATGATTATGCAATAAAAATATAAGTTTATATATATTTTTACTGCTAAAAATAATGAGACTCTTATGGGAATTTGCACACTATATTTAATGTCTAGTTGTAAATGTCTCATAATGGTGTCTTAACTGTGGCTGCTTCTGGAGAAGATATGTTATCTCTCATTCCAGTTTCTTGATGGGCAAGCGGCTTGATGAAATATGGGTTATATATTAATTAATTTAGCAGGGATGTTGAGATCACATCATGTAATGATTCATTTTGCAATTCTTTTTAATGCTGGAATTAAGGTTTATGTTTTGCTGTTTTATGGCTCACAGTTTAGGGTCTCAGACTTGCACTAGTCAGTCTCGCTATTCCTCTTGGTGGAAATAATACGGAATTAACCTATGCTGGATAATAAGATCAAGTTTGGATGTGTCACTTTGGCTAAATAAAATGGCTTGTTTAGTATGGATTTTGAACTTTCTCAGCCTTTATTACATCAACCACAAAAGAAGGGATTCACAAAGATTCTCTCTGCCCATGCTAATTGGCCAATGCAGGTTGGTTAGTGTGATGGAGATAATCTTTGGATCAGAATCATCATAAAGCCAACAGAGAATTACCTCATTAGCTCATTATCATGTCTCACTGATTTGAACAATCTACTTCCAGACATGACAGCACAATAGGTCTCTACCAGCCACATATCAAGGTAGCATAGACAACTTGCCAATATGGCAGATATGGCTTATAGCTACAGAAATTCATATTTAACTTTGTTAAAAGCAAACCTATGTTTTTTCTCAAGCAAAAGCATAACTTATTGTCATACTGACATCACTGTTCTATCCTATCAAAAACTATTAATTGTTTTTTTTTTCACCTATCCATTTAAGATATGAAGCCCTCCTACAATGTGGCTCATAGATTCTCTCGTATATCGGCATGCTGGGATACAGTGGAAGACTCATAACCTTTACACTGCAATAACTGTACACCTCTTGCATTTCTGTACAGGTTACAAGTGAATCCTAAAAACAGAAGTGCCCCTATGCTTGATCCTTGCACTATTCCTAAATGTGAATGCACTGTTTTGATAAACAGATTTGCCTACCTATAGCTTTTACTCTGCAAGAGTGGTGGTTCTTGAGACAGCTGTTGCTGCAGCCTGTATCAGAGTGTCTAGGTACAACAAAATACGATGGTTCTTTTAGCACTGTGATTTAAGTGGAAATCATACTGAGGGTGAGATGATTATTCTTCAGTAAGGGACAGCAGAAGTTGTAGTTGATTGTGAACTCAGTATGCCTGTAGGTCTGCTTCTGTTCAGTTTTTGAGAGTCACTTTTCTTAAAAACTGGAATTATTTTAGCATGCCTCAATATGCTTGGGGCAGTTCTTTACCCCAGGTTTCTTCTAATGACATCTGATAGTGTTTTTCACATGTAGGAGCTGCCATCCTTACAAATGCTGAAAGAGGATTGTCCATGGAGGCTGACCCTTATTCCTTGATTTTTGCAAGAAGCATGTGGATTAGTGCAATCAAAGAAAATGAAGTTGGGGTATCTTTAGCTGTTGGTATTTGCTTAGTCCTAATGGTTTGTATCAGTCAAAGATGATAAATAATACATTATTTTTTTACAGTACTACTGTGGTAGCTGAATAAATTGTGTCTTCAGTGGATGGAAGATGTGTGTTTTGTATCCAAAGAAACTACAAGTTTTACATGTGATTTCCCTAGCAGTCACACATTCAATAATACTTATAATAACTGGGGGATTTTGTTTTACTCCAACATAAGAGGAAGTTGCTTGACTCATTTTCCAATTGTGTATAAGTGGCCGTAAGATGTATATCAAATTTGCTTTATTTTTATGTGCATGTATCACATTTGAATTGTGGTTGCTATGGCTTGCACACAAAGTACTGGTAATATGTTTGCATTGATAGGCTCATACATTTATAGGGTGTACTAAGCCAACCATGATTGGGGTATTTTTTAGCCTAGCAACACATCCCAAATGTCTGATAACTTCTGTTACCCTTGAGAAGTGTATGCAGGTGCTTTGGGAATGAAACATTTACAAGCAAGGGTCTGGGAGATGAAACATTTACAGGCTGCATGTGTCCATTAGAGACATAGGTGCCAAGCATACCTCTCACCCATACAGAATTCCTCAGTATTTACTGGTTTTGAGGGCAAAATAATGGGGTGCCAAGAATTCCTGAGTAGCCCTTTCAATTTCCGATTTTTTAAAAAATGTTATTTCTAAGTTAAAGTTGTGGCTGACATCACCATGCATACCCTGCAACATCGTTAACATGCAGGGGAGTGCATGATGGCATCGCTTCATGAGACAGACTGCCAGCCTGTTGGAAAGTCAGACAGTGTTTATGTTTGGCACCTGGAATTTTGGAATAGAAGCAGCCCAGCAGAGCAGCAAGCAGCACTGATGTTTACAATTTAAGTTAGACAAGTTCTTTGTCTTCGTTCTATGCCTAAAGGTTGCCAACTTGTGTCTGACTCTACAGTCCTCCCCCAGGATGAGAAAGTGTATTTTCTCTGGCAGCTCGACCTGTGGCTCCAGATAAGTTAAAAAGGATTAAAAATGTATGATTTAATGCATCGCCTATGTCTAATAGAAACTGTCTTCAGGATCTGTACAAAATACATAGACTTCACTTGAGCTCCATATTTCTTCCATTTTCAAAAGAAATGAAAGGATCAAAAAGTTAGTCAGCTTAGCTATATCACACTTAGCAGACTCCTCATCCTTGGTACCATACTGTACAAGCAGGGAGAAGTTGTGGATGCAACTGATGTACAGCCATTGTACACAGGATGCTTGGGTAATGGGTTTAATAATAGATTATAAAAAGTGTAGAATGGATTCTGCTGTGAGCATTAAAAAAGTAGGTTTGCTTATAACATGCTTGATGCTATATAGTCATCATGTGTGTTTACTTTTATACAAAATGCTAGCGAGGGTATCATAATAAAGTGACTTCAAGGAACAAGATAACCAAAAGGGCTCCAAAATGCACATAAATGTGTGTTACACATGGTGTTGTGCTATAGAGTAACAAGCATCTGCTTTCCCCACTTCCCTGTGACTTCCTGGATGTACAGTGGCCGGCAGAAAGTGGCGAGATATTTAGTAGATGTATGCTGACATCACTCGATTTCTTGCAGATCTCAGTCACAACGGCATTAGTAAGAGAGCATTGTACGAAGCTTAAGGTTTGTGTACATTATAGCTGCATTGGAAACAAACCAGACAGGGGATTTGGAGTTGGAGCTAAGGAGCAAATAACTCTACTCTATATTTATATTATATTATATTATATATATTAAGGCAGAGGGATCTGATAAAGTTATTGAAGGCATTATTAGACTCAATGACAGAAATTCAATCTTCCTCAGGCTTGTCTGACTTCCTCAAGGTTATATGACCTCATATTTATATTTAATTTGGTTACATGTTGAGAACGTAGTTCCCAGTATAAGGGGGTGCAGAATGTGCTTGCATTCTTGAATATATATTGTAAAATTAGCGTAGGATCCTTTCTTGTTTCTGATTCTATGAAAAATGGGTTCATTGAGTTATCTTTGACAAGTTGTACTTCTACGAAAAGTGATAGCATATAGTATTTGGATCCATTTTTAATTTTATGGTCATGGCTAAAATGAAGTAGGTTGTAATACCAGTTTATATGATATATTTATTCTAACAACATCTGGCAGATTGTTTTTGTACATGAGGTTCAGAGAGAGGCAACCGTGACTCTTCTGCCAAAGGGTAGTAAAAGTAATGACATAAATTAACTTCAAGTCTAAAAGCTTGGCAAGCAACATAGGTATGATTTTTGAAAGGGCTTTCTTTAACAATGATAGAACTGGTTGTGACAGCAGAACATGACAGCAGTTCATATGCATGATGTTTTGGAAGGTCATGTTCTACCAGCATATTGAATTTTTAAGGTAATGTCACTGATGATCTTGCATTGTGTTTCAGTAAGTATGACCTCATTGAACTTTTCAAAAACATTTGCCTGTATTCCTCATCATTCACTACTGGATACCTTGACAAATCTATATCTTGGATTAAACTGTGTTATGCTCAGAAAATATGGAAATGTTGGTTAAGAACTGTGTGATGACATACTTTTTGTTAAGTGGTTATATGTCTACTACTACTTCACTTAGCATGCTTAGACCACAAAATATGCTCAAAAATAGGACCAGTGATGATCAGCCTACAAGCTGACATGAAATTACAAACCTATGTAAATTCTTTATCTGATTGGATGTAATTGAATACCTTTGCCTTTAACATTAAATAATGCATTTTGGTAAAATAGTGATGATGATGATACCCATAAACTAATAACAACATTGGTCTGCCATTATTGAAGATAAAACAAAGGCTATAGCTATAAATTATGTGCCCGCACATGAATTGGTTCAGCAATACCTATATTTATGGGTGTGATGCCTGTGCCCTGGCCCAGCAATCAAGGAGCCTCAATCTTCACCACTAACACCAGAGAGGGCGTCTCATATAGGAGAAAGGATAACAAATACACACAGTAAAGTGCAATTTCCCTTAAGAGCACACATAAATCACAGTCAGTCTGGGGCTGGTTGCTCTCTTGCCTACCAGGTCCCCAATAAGACTCCCCACTGGCACAGCTATAGGGTCCAGATCTCAGCCTAGTTTGCAAGCTAAACTCCAGTACCCTGTCTGTCCAACTAGTGCTTTATGTCCCTGGCAAAGTAGCTGACACACACACACACTTTGAGATAAATATTTATACAACTTCACATACACTCCTGGGAAAGGCTGACACAGATTCTTCAGCTGTGCCCCTATACCCAGACTATATAATAGTAATTCCTGCCACCAGCAGCTAATAATTATCAGCTACCCAAAGGCCCTTAAAAGGGTGTCCAATTATTACTGTGCAGTATTATTATCCAATAGTAGTATAACTTAAGCAATCAAGGCTTATTGGAAGGGCTTAGTACAGGATCACTTATAAGCATGCAATGTACTCTAGAGCTTAATTTATATCTACATAAACCAGCCACAGTTAAAAGCTATTAAAAATATTTAATAATAAATATTAGAAACACAAGACAATACTACTACACCACAGTGCTATTCAAGAGTTTGGAGATCACACAGAAACTTAAAATAATTCAGTAGTACAGTTCTGACATCACAGAAAAACACTTAGTCTAATCTTTATAAACCCAGCTATTTCTACAAGAAAACACACTTCTAAAATAACTTACTTACATAGAGCAAGGCAGTGCTGAGTTGAATGGTCAGACAAAAATGCTTATAGTCTCTTTCTCAGCAATAGTTTTTAAAATCACTAACAAACATTTCTGCTGGGCCTTCCCAGATTATATCATTCTCATTTAGTTCCCATTACATCATTTTTTCGACACTTAGCCTGGAGTTCCCAGGCCAACAGGCTACATTATTTAACAATCTAACACCTGATCAGGAAGCTACAGCAATAAAAGACATTTCACATGTACACTCTAGTAATTATTCCTTAAGTTAAAACAATAGAAATAATGTGCTCATCTAGCCTCTTTGGCACCACTATCTAGATCAAAGGACAGATTTGAAATAATTTTAACTTCAAAAGAAAGATTTGAAATGCTTGACTTAGTTTACCTTACAGCAGATGGCAATGTTGCTACAATCTTGAAGTTCAACATTTTAGTATTTTCTTTCATTTAAGAAACAAGCCTGTATTTTACATTTATATTTACAAATGCCAGAATTATGCACAATTCTATTGGGCTAGGCTGGCAGCCTTCACCCTTCTCTACCAGTCTTCACAATGGGGACATGATTAAATTAATTATTTAGGATTATGGATGAAAATGGATTCTGTTATGGCAACTAAGGATATGTGAGAAGAGAATAAACAAAAGATAATATAAAAACTAAGAAAATGGAAGCTCTTGCCTATGGATATTGATAGCAAGATGGAAGCAGTTAAAATGTCTGTTGACACTTTAGTTTAATACACAGGTCAGGCATACTTTTATCAACCAGAGGAGAAGTTATGGATACTATTTAACAAAGAGATGAATGATATTTTATGCAGGGAAAAATGGCAAGAGCCAAGTGGTATAAGTTGACCCCCCCAATACAACAAGGATGTTTAGGGTTACCTGATATATTTTAGAGGTACACAGTTAAGATTCTTATACATAACATAAACAGAAAGCTACACTTCAAAGTGGAAAGGGATGATGGTGAAGCAGAAGGGTAATTCAAGAAATAATGAAAGGGTGTGATTGTTGATGCAGATCCTTGAGGAAGATAACAGTCTAACAGAATATTATATTCATAAAGTAGGTGAAAGTTTACTAAGAACTAAGCCAACGTGTGCCAGTAGGCATGATTGCAATTAGGGATACAGAGAATAGGCAAGAGGGGGGGTGGAATTTACCAGAGAAAGTTGGCAAATGAATACATTGGGAATAAATAAACAGAGAGGGAAAGGAAATAGAATGGGAAGAGGCCAAAAGACATTTGGATTGCAGGGTAGAGATTGCCTTCTCTCTCAGAGATTGATGTTAGAGTGTAGACAAAAAGAAAGGGATAGGGGAATTATAAATTAAAGATCTGCACAGGTTAAGTTTTTAACTGAATCTAGAATAGAAACTGATGTTAAAAAGGGTTAACAAGTAGGCTATATGAAATGTTGCACACTAACTATAGGAATCAATCAGAAGAGGTCAGAAAAGATTGGGAAGAGAGATTAGATAAGCAATTGACAAATAAACAATAGAAGGACATATGTATGGCTCCCAAATATGTAACAAAATCTAGAATATTTAGGATTTTTGCCTGGAAGTATTTCCATAGATAATTTTATACTCCAAGCAGACTCCAAAGAATCCACAAACCACAAAGATGGCAAATAAGAAAAAACACTGAATGCCAGGAACTCCACGTCTTAAAATTAATATCAAAAATGTAGTTTATTCAGCGACTGCAAAATTTGATAGTCAGCACCAATGAAGAAAATCCATAAATCAGCAGAACAACAAGCTGAAATAGCAGCTGATATTATGACAATATCACAAATGCGTGTAGCTGGAATAGCAAAAGAACCAATATAACCTCATAGTGCCTCGGCCAAACAGCCTTTACAGAGTAATGAATTAGATTAAACCTAACATTTATATACAATACCAATTAATCAATCAATTAAATGATTCACTAAAATTCTAATTAATAGAAACAACATTTCACATTCTAAACTGTATAACAAATGTTAAAAACAGTAATACAAGAATATTACATAAAACTCTTCCAATTACATTTGCTATTTAAACCCATGGGTTGTAAAGTATTATATTTTAAAATTAGAATAGATTCTTTCTTTCTTAAAAGGTATTTACCCTATTCTCACTTGCATAATTGGAGTTAATTTGTTCTAACACCGTGACTTTAAATTTTAAAGGAGCCCCTAAATGTTCAACATTGCTATGTTGTCCCAAAGGACTAACTATTTTATGATTTTTTTATATCTCTTATATGTTCTTTAACTCATTCAGCTAAACTTCTTTTGGTTTCTCCCACATAAAATTTATTACATTCACATCTAATAGCATAAATCACACCTACACTTTTACATGTAAAGCTACCTTTCATTTCAAATTTTTTAACATTTATTTCTTCAAAAGCTTTAGTTATATATTGGCATATCGAGCATTTGCCACATGGCTTAGTGCCTATATCCAAACTTAAATTTCTTATTACATCATTTGGTCTTTTATAAACACTGTGTACCAAAAAAATCTTTAAGATTCCTACCTATTTTGTAAGAGAATTTAACTTGTAAATCCTTAAGTGCAGGTGTGTGCCTTTTTATTATGTTCCAGAAACCAACGAGCATTTTTTGCAGTTCATTTGAGAAGACAGTGTGTTTGGACACAAAAACTATAATTTGTTGTAGATCCCATTCCTTTTCATTATTAATCCTTGATTCATATTTATATCTTTTATTATGTATCATTATTCTCTGTCCAAACACTTTATTATAACTTTCTAAAACTAATTGTTCAGAATAGCCTCTTTTAATGAACATATAACTAACTGCAATGGCCTATTTTTTAGCCTCTTCTACATCAGTGAATAGCCTTTTAATTCTTAAGATTTCACCATATGGGAGTGATTGTACTGTATGTACAGGATGACAACTATTAGCATACAATACATGACTAGGCTTGACGAATTTTCTAAATATTCGAGTTATAATATTCCCCTCATTTGTCCCTTCCAGCGTCAGATCTAAATAATTAACTCTATTTCCTTCTCGCAAACCATCATATTTGATCAAACATCTGCTGTTATTCAAATAATCAATAAAATTTGTTACTTCATTTCTACCACCTTTGCAAATAAATATCAAATCATCTATATATCTAAAGCAGTTTACAACATACTTCTTATAAAATGGACTTCTATAAATGTGGTTATATTCAACCAACCCTATAAAGAGGTTGACATACATGGGGGCGAACGCTGCCCACATTTCTGTACCCAGTAATTGTTGATACAGCCTTCCATCAAATTCAAAAATATTACTCACCAAGCAAAAATGTGTTAACTCCTTTACATATTCAGTTTTAGGAGTATCTCCCATAAAATAACTAAGAGCCTCCATACCAAAGTGATGTTGCATGCTGGTATATAAACTTGTAACATCTATTACCAAAAAATACATACCTGATAGCCAACTTATTTGTGATAATTTCTTCAGCAAGTCCATTGAATCTTTAATATATTCCAGTAGTTTTACCACAAATTTAGCCAAACATTCATGTAAAAAATGGCCTATTTGATGTGTAAAATAACCTGAGGCTGACACAATAGGTCTTCCTGGTGGATGAACAGAACTTTTGTGTATCTTAGGGACACAATAAAATCTAGCAATTACACTATCTTTACTGCTAAACTTGTCATAAACATCTGTTTTGGAAAAATAATTTAATTGCAGCCCCTTTTGTATTAAACACTCATATTCATGCATAGCCTGCATATATCTTGTTTCTTGCACTTGACAATATACTTCAGTATTATTGAGATGTTGCATACACATTTGATAGTAGTCCTGATTCCTCATAACTACTAACTTGTCCCCTTTATCAGAGGGCTTAAACACCAAATTATGCTACTCACTTAATTGTTTTAAACTATTCCATTCTTGCTTGGTCATATTATACATTATGGCTTTCTGGTTGAATTCATTTAACTCTTTTTCTATAGTCACATTTACAGCTCCAAAGAATGTTTCGTCAGGTAGATGTGAAATATTGGAGGTGTGATAGGGAAGAAAGATGCACATGGGAACATATGTTCTCAGGGTGTAATGAGCTGGCAGACTTTAAAAATTCCCTACAGAGTATTCTGTCAGGAATACTGTTCAAGTAAATGCGTGTAACTAAGGAAATTATTTTTTTGAGCTAGAGGGTTTAAATTTTCCAGTCATAGTAAGGCCTTGTTAAGTTTAATTCCGGTGGCTGCCAAAAAAGTAATTACTGGAAAATGCAAATCAAAGTCTATACCAAGTATACCTGAAGTAGTGATTGTTGTAACAAATATAAAAGAACAGGAACTGGGATCTTTAGCAAAGGGTAGGAGTAAATTACATAGAAAAATGGAAATTTTGGGAACAATACAAGCAGGAAAAAAAAGCTTTGTAGGAGGGATAAAGTTTAAGAGAAGGCAGGAAATGAATAATGTATGTAATGTTGCTTTGATTATACAGCATAAGCTAGAACTTCCAATGAGTGACCTCCCACACCTCCTGTAACAGAGGCACATGTGATATATGCAAATGTCCCTTATGAACATCAGGTGTTTCAGCTATATGGCGGTTCTGATTGCCTATGCCTTTTACATTTGAAGTTGTTTTAATGGACAGTTTCAAGCCAATAAAGCTAAACCCCACTAGCTATAGATATGCATATTTTGGCCTTGTTATGACCTCGTCAGCATAGCATAAGCAGAGTGTTTGACTAAGTATAAGAAACACAGGGGTGTTATACCCAGCTGATGTCCATTATCATTAGGGTGACTGCAAAATATCCCAACTAACAAATTAAAACAGAGTTAGAAGGTCACACTGAAAAAACAATCAGAAAAAACTAAATGAAAACTCCAGCCAAGTTAGAACTTCCAATGAGTGACCTCCCAAACCTCCTGTAACAGAGGCACATGGGATATATGCAAATGACCCTAATGAACATCAGGTGTTTCAGTGATATGGCAGTTCTGATTGCCCATGACTTTTACATTTGAAGTTAATGGACAATTTCAAGCCAATAAAGCCAAACCCACTAGCTATGATTATGCATATTTTGGCCTTGTTATGACCTCGTCAGCATAGCATAAGCAGAGTGCTTGACTAAGTATAAGAAACACAGGGTTGTTATATCCAGCTGATGTCCATTATCATTAGGGTGACTGCAAAATATCCCAACTAACAAATTAAAACAAAGAGTTAGAAGGTCACACTGAAAAACCAATCAGAAAAAAACTAAATGAAAACTCCAGCCAAGCTAGAACTTCGAATGAGTGACCTCCCAAACCTCCTGTAACAGAAGCACATGGGATATACTTAGTCAAACACTCTGCTTATGCTCTGCTGACAAGGTTATAACAAGGCTGAAATATGCATATCGATAGCTAGTGGGGTTTAACTTTATTGGCTTGAAATTGTCCATTAAAACGACTTCAAATGTAAAATGTCATGGGCAATCAGAACTGCCATATAGCTGAAACACCTGATGTTCATAAGGGTCATTTGCATATATCCCATGTGCCTCTGTTACAGGAGGTGTGGGAGGTCACTCATTGGAAGTTCTAGCTTGGCTGGAGTTTTCATTTATTTTTTTCTGATTGGTTTTTCAGTGTAACCTTCTAACTCTTTGTTTTAAATTGATTATAAAGCATAGAACAATATATGTGATGTAAATTTTTGCAAATGTGAACTTGTTAATATGGTTTGATTACTTTTATATAAATATGTTTGCCTCTGTCACAAGTAATAATTCAATAAATCTGTTTAAAAAACATTGGTTTGCCCATTATCAAATATATTTGTGACTTGGGTATAATGGTAGACTAATCATTGAAATATGAGACTAATGTTTACACAGTCCTAAGGAAGTGCTTCTCAGTCATCATTAAGGATAGACTTAGGACCACTATGTCTAAGCATCCAGATGTCAGGCTTATTTTATTTAAAACAATAGTTTGAGCAGGCACTGAGTATCCATCATTATCTGTGTTTATGGTAATAGGGAAATAAAAAATCAGAAAGGGCACAAAGCTTTAAACTAGGAAAAATGCCAGGTATAAAGGCATGAATCATTCATACAGATTACATAAGTTTGGATTGATCTCAATCACATATAGATTATTTAGGGGAGACATGAATATAATCTTTAAATGTTCCAAATCTGCTGTACAAAGGGCCTTAGATATCACTTTTCTGAGTAGTCTCTATTTCTCATGAGTTAATACCTTTTTGATTGAAATTCCAAAAATCCAATATTCACCTCATCAGTAGTTTGGCACCACAATGTGGAACATTTTACTAGTGAGTGTCAGGCAGACTAATTTTATAGCTAATTTTAAGACCATGTTAGACAGGTGAGAAATTGGACTTATAAGCCAGATTTTATCTAGATGCAGACTCCTTGCTGACCTAAATAGACCCCGAAACTGTTTAACTGACTACAGTGTAACTATGTAATTTTAAGTTCTTGATCCACTAATAACATGTAATTATTACTGATGTGAGGCTTATTTTAGATGAAGAATGAAAAAGTTACTTGGACCAGTGCACCTACCCAGTTAACACATGTATGCATGTATGTATGTATGTATAAACAAGCTATTAAAATGGTGCAGTCTTGTTTCTCCTATTGTCTACTTTTTCCATTGTAGTTATTTTAATTAAATTTGCTATGTTGATACCTGGTAGACTTTATTTTACATTTCTAGGAATGATTAGACAAAACAGGGGCCTGGGTGTTCTTGATTAGTTGTTGTTGTCTTTCGGCTTTTCCTGGTTAGGGATAACCACAGCAGAACTCCGGTCCATTAATGATTGGCAGTAGATTTTCACCAACGCCAAAGTGCCAGCTCAACGTCCAACCTTCAATGAAGGAACGCCCATTTACGCATGTCTTTTGAACACCCACCCAACCACGGAGAGGACATGCAGACTCCACACAGGAGGCACTCCCCCGCACTTCAGCCGAGAATCGAACGGGAGAACCTCTTGCTGTGAGGCAACAATGCTACCGTTGCACCACCGGGGATGGTGTTCTTGATTAGTTGAGGTGACTAAATCTTCTAGGCTGTATTTATTTATTTATTTTATTTAACATTTGTTCACCCAGAAGGTCCTACTAGGACAGAGCCTATTTTCAGCAGAGGCCCAGAGAGAAATGCTCCAGACACATGTCTGTGGAATGTCTGTAGTACGTCTAAAGGCCTTCCTGCATACTATATACACAGATTAGAACAGCATCAGTCTTGTACCGGTACAGTAGTAGGAATATTCTTACCTCAGCATGCTAGCTGGAATTTTTGGATGCTGTGTATGTGAAAATCATATTGTTTGATTTTCCTGCCTGTAAAAGGAAAGCAAAATGTATGAAGACTACATAATGATGCGTTGCAGGGAGGATAAAAATACATAAGTCTTACATGGAGCATAGAATTGGAATATGGCATTCTTACAACTTTATATGCACCCCTGAAAGATGAACTGTAGAAACACAAGCTAAAAATGGAAAGGAATTGTTAGCTAAAACAAGGAATGGAGTAGGAAGGAACCATTAAGAGGCAAATTAATAGACAAAGGTGCTGACTACTGAATAATGGTGTTGAATACTGCTTCATGGCTAAAGAACTCCAGATGTTTGGAATTTTTTTTTTCAGTTTACCATGACTCTAGCAAAAGATTGGTTTGTTATTTAAAAATGGGATGTTTAAAGGGATGTTTGAGGGTCAGAGAACCACACATGGGAGATGCAGGGAACTTTGTCCATTAAAAATATGTTATGATTTTAAAATGTTTGACCTAAGCTGACTACAGAGTACAGTGTCACTCAAATGGTAAGACCAATAATGACTTAAGGATTATAATCCTTTCTTGTGTTCCATTCAAACTGCGGGATTTTCTGTTAATGTTCTATGTAGGAACCTGTAATGTATTCTTAGTTTCAAGCACTGGTCAGGAATAACACTGCATAATAATAGTCATTTCTTGGGAAATCAGTCAATATCAGGAATGTCTATTTTAATAACATTGCAGTATGTGCTTTTGCTAGGAATTGCATCATTGGGGTTCCTTTTCCTGTCTATCTTCACACTGCCAACATTTCTTGGAGATTTATGGAGTAGTTAATTTTATTTTTATAAAAGAAAATTGTACTTCAGTTTTATTCAAGTTCAGAGTTTTATACAAGTTCAAATGTTATTAATATAAAACACTATTGTTCTGGTTATATTTTGTGTTTAATATTTTGTCTCTTCTTCAATTTTGGTTTGAATGTTCACATCCCACAATTCCATTGGAGTGGGTGGGGTTACATAAATATGTGTGCAAATTTTATGTTAATCAGGGTACAGATTTTTGGCCAGTTGTACCTAAGTTTCATGGGCCTTTTTCCAGATTTTTGATGTTTCCAGGTTAAAAGGTATAGTACCAAGCCAGGGATGAATTTCCTCCTTCCCATTCCAATAGTCCAAGTTATGTCTGAATTTGGTTAGGGAGGAACTCTACTTTACATGGATGGGGTGCCTTTTCCAGAAAAGGCATAGTCTCTGTGATGCATACCTGTCTCTCCGGCATGTCCTGTTTATATCACAGACAATGTTTAAGTCTTTAGAATGGGTGATTCTGATGCTGTTTGTTTTGCAGGTATGCCAGAGGATTCCCTTTAAATAAAGGCACAAAGCAAGGGTGCCCCTTTTCCCCTCTATTATTTGCATTAGTTACCAATCTCTTAGCCAATAGTATAAGAAGTACTGAAAAATTATGGCTTCTCTAGTAACAAGGATTTTCAATGTAAAATACAGCTTTTTTGCAGATGACATTTTATTAACTATAGGAGATTTAAGTTATTCAAGTGAAGAAATAGATGAGGAAATTCAAACGTTTCAAGAAATATCATATAAGTCAGGAGGAAAAGAACTAAAATATTTAGGAATAAAAATCTAATAAATTTGAAAAAAAATATGTGAAGAAGCGTTACTTCTTATTAAAAATGGAATTAATGTTTTTTTTATACTTTTGAGAATAGGCTAGAACTTAGTAAAAAGATTATATTGTCCAAGATTTCATACATATTACATCTGATAGCTTTAATACCTGACAAAAAACTTTTAAAGAAAATGAAAAAAAATGTTAACTTCATTCTTATGGTTGAGACTTGTTTAGAGAAATCATATAAGATTATGGGAGTATGCTGGTATTAGCTTTCCAGATGTAGAATATTATTCTGTTGCTGCAAATTTTAACTCTATTTTACTCTGGATCGATTCAACTTAACACTAGTCAATGGAAAACCATTCAGGAGCAGACTGTACTAAATTCCTATAAGTTTATCAAATATGATACATTAGAAGTATGTAACAATCCTTTCATCTGGGTTAATAAAATGTACCTTAGAAAGAAATTCATTTCAGTCTTTACACTCTGCTTGAATGAAATCAACTCTTAAAACAGTTAAGAAATATGTTTTTTTTTAAACTCCATTTATATCTAAATGGATATTGTATTTTCCCAATGCACACACCTCTAGAGTCAAGGAAACTCAGAACAATGTTAAAATAAATTTACTAAAAAGGAATGGATTAGTATTATGGTCTGATTGCTTAGAAAAAGGAAAAGCTAAGTTGCTGGAATATTCAATGAAAAATTATAAATTGAATGACTTTGTTAATCAGTTAATACTTTCCGTCAGTAAGAAATTAAATGAATTTGAAAATAATATGAATGAAAAGAAACAGAATACTATTCCCTCATTATATGACTATATGAATGCTATCATCAAAAGTAAAATGACCTACAAAGGAAATTTGTCTAAGTTATATAAGTTAATTATAAACAACAATAATAATTTTGATGCAAAATTCTGGAACTTTTTACACAGTAGTGGATTGAGTGACTACCCGCGGTGGTGGTGCTGCGGTAGCGTTGTCGCCTCACAGTAAGACACTGTCCGGTTCGATTCTCAGCTAGAGCGTCTTCTGCATGGAGACATGCATGAATGGATGTACCTTCATTGAAGGTTGTGCGTCAGGCCTAGCAAGCCAGTACGTAAAAATCAGCTGCCAATCATTAGCAGACCGGAGTTCAGCTGTGGCGACCCCTGGCCAGGAAAAGCCAAAGGATACAAGTGGACTGAGTGACTCAATAGTCGGCAAAAAAAAAAAAACTTTGTTAATTAAATCAGTTAGTCACACTTCTTCAAGTTTATACTGGAAAGTTTTTATGTGGAAATATATACATAGATGTATTTGGCATGCAGGGCTTGGCTTAAAAAGGCCCTTGTGGTCATCAGCCTAGTAAACACCTATGAACCTATGAATTAGAGTGGGGTCAGACAATGGTTTGTATGGCAGGCATTGATCTCCCCTCACCAGCTTGTAGGAGACAGAATACAGGGATAGGGCTTTGAGGTTTGGAGGTGGTCTGCATAGGGCATATTACTTACACACTGTATTCTTAGAATGAGGAACATCTGTGGACATTCCCATTGTTGGATGTGCCTGGTTAGGTACATACCAAAGTGAACACTGAACTCTATGATAGGTCTGATGAATGCCAAATACAGTACAATAATGACCTTCTTGGATTTAGATGACATACCTTTGTTTATACATTGCACAACCTAAAATTATTTCCTCACTACTGTTGACATGTGATGGATGGGCAAAGGGTAGATTACTGTCTACATGTGTCTCTAGGTCCCTGACTAATGGATGTTCTTCATGTTTCACTGTTGCAGTCATTATAGGTTCATAGGTTCATAGTTTCATACTAGGCTATCTGCCCTAGGGCATTTATAAGCCTAGCCAGAGTATGTGTGGCTTTCACCACCCCTTAGGATGAGAATACTATACCCATTAGTTTGCTGTGCCTCTGTCCAGCAGTGACACAGAGATGATTCCCGGGGTAAACCTACGATCTCCCATCCACTCGTCAGGATTTCTCTTGAACAGAGTCAGTGAGGGGCTCTGCCTCACATGGACTGGGATTCTGTTCCATAGTGTAGGAGTCTCTGGGTGATGAATCTGTCCCTCCAGCATGTCCTATTTATATCCGTGTTGAGGTTTAAGTCTCTTGCTCTCGTGGCTCTGGTGGATTTGGATTTTTTGAGGTGGAGCATGTCCATTAATTCCGGGTTGGACAAGGCCTTGTATGTCAGGCACAGATCACCTCTGAGCAGACGGTATGCAACTGAATAGAGCTGGAGTTTCTTCAGTCGGGCATCGTATGACATATGTTTGAGCCCCTTTATCCTTTTGGTGAGGAACTTTAGGGGTCTTTCCAACTGCTGCAGGTGTCGGGTAAGGTACATTCCGAATGGGGCATTGTACTCAATCATTGGTCTGATAAGTGAAGAGTACAGGGGTACAATGACCTCTCCTGATCTGGATGTGAATCCTTCATGATCAGGTGGGCAATGTAGAAGGTCTTCCTAACCACTTTGGCAATGTGAGTGTCAAAAGAAAGGTTACTGTCAACTTGGGTCCCCAGGTCCCCAATAACTTCTTCCATGTTTAATGGATTACCACCTATGTGGTAATTAGGGGTTACCTTGTTTTTCCCAAAGGGTATGACTATACATTTTTTGGCATTTAGCTTAAGGCCATGGCTCTGGCACCAGTTATCCATTTCTATGAGACCTCTCTGGAGGATGTCTGTGTCTGATGGAGTGTCAATTATGGTGCCCAGTTTGCAGTCATCTGCAAATTTTGTCAGCCACAATCCCCCTATGTTTGCCTGCACTTCAGAAAAATAAATGCCGAACAAGAGGGGGCCTAGGACTGAGCCCTGTGGGACACCGCTCGTGACCGGCTTAGAGTCTGACATGGCACCAGCAACTCTAACCCTGTGTGTTCTGTCCTTGAGCCAGTTTGCAACCCATCTTGTGACATATGGGTTTACATCTAAGCTGGCTTTTCTATGATGCCCGAGTAGGGTATTGTGTCGAACGCTTTTGCTAGGTCAAGGTAGGCTGTGTGAACTGCCTTACCCTCATCAATGGCCTTAGTGACTGTTTCGAAAAAGTCGACCAAGTTCAAGAGGCAGGATCTTCCCTTGACAAAGCCAAATTGGGTAGGATCCAGTGTCTGTAGGTCCCCAATGTCTTTATTTATTAGTTCCATTATGATCCTCTCCATAGCTTTGCAGACAAGGCTCGTCAAGCTTATGGGGCGGTAATTTCCAGGGTCCGTAGAAGCACCGCCTTTGTGGAGTGGGACCACAGTTGCCGTACGCCATTCTTTGGGTACGTATCCTGTAGTAAGGCTAAGATTAAACAGCAGCCTTATGTGTGGGTTTAGTTCCTCATTGAGTTCGTGTAGCACACAGCCGGGGACACCATCCGGTCCCATTGATGCTGTGTTTTTTGCTTTAGAGAGAGCAGCTCTCACCTGGGCATCTGAGATGTTTGGGAGTCTAGGCTCTGGTGGGATAGATAGTTCTCCTTTTGGGGGGGAGGAAGGGGAGAAATTTGCACTGAACCTGTCTGCCAGTATGTTGGCAATGTCTGTGGGTTCAGTGATTTTTTTATCATTTTGGACTAATTCTGAGTATATATGGGAGTTTCCACCCAGGTTTCTAACATAGCTAAAGAAGGCCTTATGATTGTCTTTTGTGTTATTAGCGATTTTTCTCTCAAAGTTGGCCTTGGATGATTTTATGAGTGATCGTAGTTTTTTGCTAGTATTGATCAGAGATGCCTTCCATTTTAGGGATTTTGCTCTGTCATGTAGTAGCTTAATCTGCTTGCAGGTTGCCCTCAGTTGGCCTGATTAACAAAGTCTTGGGTCCTGCGTCGGTTGCTGTCCCTTCTTCCATGATGTCAGGTCGTCAGGGGTATAAAAGTTGCAGCCGATGCCATTACATCAGTCTATCTTGCCGTGCAGTGCCTGAAGCAGAAGCAGTTCACAAGTGCCGGTCGGCCGACTCCTGAAATTTTCGTTTTTGAGATTCAGAACCGAAGTTTTCAACTAAAAGCTAAGTACCCCGTTGGGGAAGATTTTTCTTGCTCCTTACCGATGTCAGTAAAAGTTAATAATTGCATTACTTGTGGAAAGCAAATACCTCATAAAGATTTTCATTCGTATTGTATTCCTTGCCTAGGCCCTGACCACGACGTACCTTGCTGTCGGTTTTGTGCTTTATTTAATCAGTGCACTATCCGTCGTCAGTATATTTTTGCCTCTAAATGTTTTGGTTCCAGGTTCAATTATCCAGAAATGTTGTTGGTTAGCCATCCGACTACCGGAATTCTGAAAAAGCACAAAGATAATGACAGAGACAGGCTGCCGAGGTCCAGAACTGCCGATGATGCTTCTCCTAAGCCAGTCGCCAGTTCGCCGGTACTAGTGAGGTGCTTTTGCAGCCCCTGATACCTGCTACTTCTGATTCACAGGCCTCTACTGAGACCCATTCAAAGTCCGGTATGCCGCGAGATACTTCAACTATGGAACCTGCGGATGTCTCTACATTGGATGGGTCCGGAGGCACTGTGCAGGCACCGGCTTCTGAGGGTGTATTCAGGCCTATGTTCTTGCATTTTAAATCGACACCTCCTTCATTACTAAGGCCTAAATCTCGATTCATGTCTAAAAAAATGATGCCCAGGCCACATGCTCAGGCCCCTATGCCTAAAAATCAAATGATAATAATGGCTGAAGATCTAATAACTCTAATCAGGGGTAGCCAACCCCCCTTCCCAAGAGGCCTAGGGCTGAGCTTGATTATGAATCTTCTGATCAGGATTCTGTTTCTTCTGACTCTTCTGATGACCTGGACTTGTCCTTACCTACTGATAACTGATCACACCCTTGTTGAAAGTGTATCATATGGTAGAAGGTGTGTTTTGGAGTATGGACCTTATATAGGGAAAGTAAAGAAAATCTTGATTGACAATTGGAACATCATTTTAATTGATCAGGATTTAGCCAAAATTCTAGGGACTGGACCACAGTTTGTGTTTAAGATGGGACAAAATATAAAAAATTACATAGAGAGAGGTAATTGGAATACAATTTCCCATAATACACATACTAAGAAATGTGGAAACTGTAAACAATGTTTTACAATTTTTCAGGAAAGTTGTATAGTGTTTGAGAATACAAATAGAACTAAAATTAGATTTAAACAGGGGAATTGTAATACTAGAATGATTATATATTTGGCAAAATGTATGGTCTGCTCTGGATTTTACATCGGAAAAACAGAAAGAAAATTTAACAAGCGCATTTATGAGCATTTATACAGCATTAAAATCAAAGAAGAAAAAAATGCATTGTATAGACACATAAAGAAGTGTGGTGACAGGCACTTTTTCAATTTTGCAATAGTGGACAGCGTCCAAATAGATCCTTGGGGGTTATAAAAGACTGTTGTCATATAAAGAATACTGGTGGCAAATATATTCAGATTCTTCTACTCCACCAGGATTAAATGATGTTATTTCCATTAAACCCCTGTTAGCAATGGAATGAATGTATACTATTATTTTAATACTATATGTAGGCACATTTAATGTGATGTAAGGCATATTAATGGAGGAACAGCATACATATTTCTTACATATATATATATATATATATATATATATATATATATATATATATATATATAGATAGATATATATATATGAACAGTTTCTATATGAGGAGGTTTTAATGAGTAGTTTATAACATGTAACTTGTAGAGTGCAAGTTCTTTTATTAGTAACACATCTATTTTTATAGTTTTACAGTGTTTTTTTACATTATAGGATTTATTCAAAGCAGTATTTATATATTGGAATGTCAAGTTTTTAATTTATATTTGCACATGCATTGTGGCATCATTTTGGGCTTTGCAGACATGCCTAGCATTATATTTTAGTATTTCAGATTTTTGTTTCTTTGTGTTAATGTATTGGTTGCATGTTGTTTTACAACAAATGTCATATGTCTTTAAATGCAATGTTTTTTATACAGCGCTTTAGGAGCGAAATTGTCTATTTAAATGCTCAAAGGTCTGTTTATCAGAGTTCTGATGAAGCTTGCCGTGCAGCAAGTTAAAGCGCTTAACCATTGGATATTTTACTGTTGATTTTGTTTAATAAAATCATTTTTATGTCAGGGGACCTTTGCTGAGATTTTTTCTGATTTGAGCTGCTGGCTAAAGGGACTTCAGTGTATCAAGACACAGAGGCAATAAGCTTTCTCCACTTGTTGTTGGTTCTGCAGTTTAAAGAACGATTATTTTGTATTTTGTTTGATATGTTAAAATATCAGCAACATGTCATTGGACTGCTTAAACAGAAAATGATGTTGATTCCTGACTGTATGGAAGATAAAGATTTACAGGATTTAATGCATTATGCTGAACAAGTTGGAAAACATACTTTGCAATGTGGTTTTGATTCTTTAGAGGCCTCTTGCAGGTCTGCTGTTACTGGGTCTGTGCTTAGAAGGCATGCTTGCCTTAAGGAGCAATCTTTGCCTGATCATGGTAAAGCTAAATTGTTGGATGCTCCTTTAAATCAGTAGTGCCTGTTTGGCAACAAGGCTGAAGAAGTTCTTAAAAAGATGGAAGATAAAGCTAAATCTATGCAAACTGTTAAAGATTTTTTCCAGCCCCTTCCAGGTCTTTTCAAGTCAAACCCAGACACAGCAAAACCCCCAGGTTTCAGTCCCAGGGGACTCTCAGAACTAAGCAGTGGGGGGCCTCCACTTCCATATCTGGGAATAACAAGACACCCCCCCCTATGGTAAACAGTCTCAATGGCTTCCTTTTAAAATTTCCAAGCACTTATCTTCTGACCGCGCCTTTGGGGGGAAAGATTGCGCTTCATGCAAAAAACTGGGAACTCATAACCCAGGACAAATGGGTTTTAAATATAGTGTCCCAGGGATACAGATTTAATTTCCACATGTTGCCAATGCCAAATGGGTTGCCAGACCTGCCCCCAGTTCAGTGGGCAGAGGCTCAAAAACAAGTACTTTCTCTCTTAAGCATGGGGGTTATTCAACTGGTACCAGAAGAGGAAAATGGACAAGGTTTCTACTCCAGACTTTTCCTAGTACCCAGAAAACACAAATCATGGCGTCCAATCCTGGACCAGTCTCCTCTAACCACCTTTCTGGAGATTCCAAAATTCAAGATGCTGACTCTTCACCATTTACTTCCTTTGCTAGGCAAAGACGCCTGGTTGGCAGCACTAGATTTAAAAGAAGCATGCCTGCACATCCCAATCAGGGAATCTTGCAGAAGATGCCTATGCTTCAAAGCAGGCTACACGCATTATCAGTTCTCTGCACTGCCCTTTGGCTTGAATACTGCACCCAGGGTATTCACAAAGTGCCTGGCTCCAGTTATTGCATTTTTCAGGCAAAGAAGTATTCAAATATACCCATATCTGGATGATTGTCTAATTCAGGCAGAAAGCAAGGGCATACTTTTGAAACATCTGTCATTTGTAAAAAGGGTTCTAACTTGTCTTGGGTACACCATAAATGAAAAGAAATCACAACTGGTACCCTGTCAACAAATTACATTCC
Source organism: Protopterus annectens (assembly GCF_019279795.1). Classification (NCBI taxonomy): domain Eukaryota; kingdom Metazoa; phylum Chordata; order Ceratodontiformes; family Protopteridae; genus Protopterus; species Protopterus annectens. Next base: position 584,472,332 of record NC_056729.1, on the reverse strand, counting down.
TGGGAGCAAGCTTGAATACAACTTCCTAGATGGCTTACCTCATGCCAGAAAAGCAAATTCATTTGATAATCTGCTTCAAACAAATGGCCACAAAAACCCCGCTATCTGCAAGACAAATACTGCAAGCCTTGGGGTTCATGGCCTCCTGCATTCTTCTAATTCCATACGCAAGACTGCGTATGAGGAAACTACAGTGGTATCTAAAAAGCCTATGGAGTCAACATTCTCACAGCCTAGAAACAATGATTCCTATCATACATTGCCTATGCCTAGAGTTCCACTGGTGGGCAGAGGCCTGCTACCAAAACAAGGGACTACCATTCACACTTCCCCCTGCCACCCAAACCCTAACAACATATGCATCAAACTATACATTTGGGGGGGCTCACCTGGCAGGGAAGTGCATTCAGGGCAAATGGAACCCAAGTCAAATGCACCTGCATATCAATCAAAAAAGAAATGTTAGCTGTACAGAGTGCTCTGACAGCCTTCAAGGACTACATTCTCCCAGGACAACTAATGGTAAAGACTGACAATACCATGGTTATGTGGTACATAAACAAGCAGAGGGCTACACATTCCTACCCCCTCTGCAGGCTAGCCATGGCATTGTGGAACACAGCCTTGAGTTACCAAGTGCACCTACAAGCTCAATTCCTGCCAGGAAAATTAAATACACTGGAAGACGGACTAAGCAGAAACCTCATGGACCCACACGAGTGGAAACTGGAACCAAGGATTTTCAACATGTTGACAACCGAATGGGGGAGCCCAGACATAGACCTATTTTCCTCCCCCCAGAACTACCAATTGGACAAGTTTTGCACAAGGACTCCCCACAAACAAACCTGGAAAGTGGATGCTCTGTCCTTCAGCTGAAAAAACCTATCAGTCTACGCCTTCCCCCCACTGTTTCTGCTCTCCAAAGTTCTACTAAAAGTCAAACAGGACAAACCAAGGATGATTTTGATTGCTCCAGACTGGCCGCACCAACACTGGTACCCCCTCCTGTGCAGTGTGTTGCAGTTATCTCCATGGCACCTGCCTCAGACCCCTTCCCTGCTATCTCAGCAGGAGAACCACATTCTTCACCCTCAGCTTGCAACATTGAACCTTGCAGCCTGGCTAATTACTTAAACTCACCCTTGTCATCCCTCAGCAAAGCTGTGATGGATGTCATCTTAGAGGCAAGGAGGCCTAGTACTAGAAAATCTTATGCTGAAAAATGGAAAAGATTCTGTGCCTGGAACCAATCTCAAGGGATGAGTACAGCAGCACTCAATTTACCTCAGATTTTGCAATATTTAACTGAGATGCTTCTCAAGGGCCTGTATTTTTCCTCCATTAAAATCCATGCCTCAGCCATTTCAGCTTGTTATAACACAGAACCTCCCCTCTTGTCTCATCCTCTGCTCAAGCAGTACCTCAGAGGAGCCAAAAATTAGAGACCACCCAGGAGAGCTCAAATCCCTGCCTGGGTCCTTAACTTTGTATTGCAGAAACTCACTCTACCTCCTTTTGAGCCAGCTGCTACTGCAGACTTAAAATTTCTTTTTTGGAAAACAGCTTTCCTTTTAGCAATCACTTCAGCTAGAAGGATATCTGAATTACAGGCCCTTATGGCAGTAGAGTCTTTCATCACCTTTCATGTGGACAGAGTGTCACTCAGGACCAATCCATCCTTCATGCCCAAGGTGGTATCCAGTGTGGCTCTTAATCAGTCCATTCATTTGCCAACCTTCTTTCCCAATCCACAGAACAAAGGGGAACAGATTCTGCATTCCCTGGATGTGCACAGACAACTTAGATTCTACTTGGACAGGACTAAACCTTGAAGAAAAACTGAAAAACTGCTGGTAGCATTTGCTGCAGGGGCAGAGGGGAAGGTTATTTCAAAACAAACCATTTCTAAATGGATAAGCCATTGCATTCATTTCTGCTATAAGCACCAAGGAAAACCTATCCCCCAGGGGATCAGATCTCACTCCACTAGGGCTGCATCTGCCTCTGCAGCCTTTCTCAGTGGTGTTCCTACCAGGGACATCCTAGAAGCTGCTACCTGGAGTTCTGTACATACTTTCACCAAACATTATCATTTACCAGTTTTCTCTAAATCCAGAGCTGGCTTTGCCTCTGTTGTCTTGCAGGGCCTTATAGCTGGCCCTAATGCTATATAAACTCCTCCTCCCAACCATAGCTTTGGGAATCTACCCAAATGTAATGACTGCAACAGTGAAACATGGAAGAACATAGTACAGCTGTGTACACTTACCATAAATGTAGATGTCTGAGTGTTTTCACCGTTGCAGTCCTGGTTATCCTCCCTCCAGCCCCCTAACTTCTTCTGGCTATACCTCTACTTTCCTTTACTATGCTTAAAAGCCTTTTTGGTGTATTTGCTTTTTGTTGGAGTTATACCTTTGTGTTTTTATGTTTATTTGCTCCCTATTAGGGGGGCACCTGACATCTGTGGCAAGAAAAACTGATGTAATGGTGTCGGCTGCATGTTTTATACCCCTGATGACCTGATGTCATGGAAGAAGGGATAGCAACCGACACAGGACCCAAGACTTTGTTAAGCAGGCTGATTGAGGGCAACCTGCAAGCAGATTACCCAAATGTAATGACTGCAACAGTGAATACACTCGACCATCTACATTTATGGCAAGTGTACACAACTGTACTTTCAGCTTCTAGGGGTGTGTTGTCAAAATAATAGTTACCAAGAATGGATAACGTCCTGAACAATAATTTTATCCATTTCTTGGCATTAAGTTTAGTCCATGCAGAGTTTCAGTATTTAGTGTGGCTTGAAATTTTGCTAGGTTATCAGTTAATAATATGAAGCCATTTAGACACTATAACAACAGGGGTCTATATTATATCACTGAAAATTCAGTTCAGCGAACAGCATTTTCAGTTCACTTACATTGAACATGCCGTTCATCGAACTGCTGAAACTGAAATCGCGGTACAGTGAGGATCGGGAAATTTGCCCTTTCCCCACTGTAGTGCTATCTCTAAATTGGTATATATAATTAGCAGAGGGTGTGGGGGCTGCAGCCTCCCACAAGAGTGGATTTCAATGAATGGCATTTCTGATGAAATGCCGTTTGCTGAACTGTCACTTCGCTAACTTGATATAGACCCAACAACAGGGCTAAATATTTTAGTCTCTTTTACTCTCTTATTTCAACAAAGATGAGTAAATACTTTCACTGTAATTTGCTGTTTAAGTACGCATTTTGGCCCTTGCCTTATAGTCCTAGTATTTAAAAGGGCACCCAGACAGCAATTTGGGATGCTGTGGTTTGGACCTAAACAAGCAACATACCAGTTATGAAAGTCTCTGTGTGGGATTTGTTTACTACAATAGAGACAGTTGTTAACTTTATTTGACATGAGTCACAAGTAAGATAAAGATTTCCCCAGTGAAAAAAGTTCACAAATGGGGTACTTAGCTTTATTAGAATTTCTCATTCTGGTGCGGACCAACCAATGCACTCACAACTGCTTCAGGCTCCAACAGCAAGAAAGACTGATGTCATGGCATTGGCTGCCTCCCTTTATTCCCAACTGTCCTGATGTTAGGGTAGGGCAACTGCCAGCTCAGGGATGATGGAGTTTTTTACTCTGGTAGTTGGGCCGATGTAGAGCTTCCAAAGCAGGAAATCCCAAAATTCAGGACTGCAACAGTGAATACATGTGAACATCTACATTTATGGTAAGTGTACACAACTGCACTTTATCAAGAAATTCATTGTTTTAGGAGACTTTAACTATGCTGCAGTTAATTAAAGCACCTATACCTCCAACATAATGTATGCCCAGAAATTCTTGATCTTAAGTAACAAAAATTCCCTACACATATAGTTAATACACCCACCAGAGGCCATCTTAAAATTACAGCTCTGGTCCTCATAAATATAGCCTCAGCATGTATCAGACTATGGTCTGTCCTTCCCTAGTTAAATCTGACTATAAACTTGTAACTTTGAAGCTCTGTCCATGTGAAATCAACATCTCTGATTTTAAGTACTTTACATAGGCAAATTTGATACATTTATGTGATGAAATCTCAAAATTCATTTATATCATCACCAGCTTAGATGCTGATAAAACAGTCAGATTTAAAAAAGCATTATATGACAAATGCATAAAATTAGCAGTCCTAACAAAACAAAATACAACAAAAAGTTCAAAAATAAACCAAGAGAAACAAAGTCCTTAAATTATATGACAGATCTAAACTCTCCTCACAACAAGAACTGTGCAAAAAAAATACCAAGGAACAAAAATACTATTAGTATTAATAAAGTAATGCATGAAAATACTAGATTAGCTTTTAAAGCTGAGGGTAACTACAAATTCTTCTTTAGCTATATTAATACACTAAAGAAGAATACCAAACAATGGTCAGAACGTATCCTAAATGGGATCACCCACTCTGATCCAACAGACATTGCCATATAGCCATCCACACTCTACATATCCTAGAATCTCTTACATCCTTATTATAGCTAAGTAACATGTTCTGAAGGTGATATCAAAGACCAAAATTACTTCATCCATTTGATCTGAAAACATACATGGATATTTAATAAATAGTTCCAAACATGCCCTCATCAAACATATCATCAAATCATTTAACTAAGCTTTGCCACAGAAGTGGATCATGAATTATGGTGCACATCCATAGGATGGCCCAGCCATGCACTCTGATAGTTATAAACCCATTAGTCTTATGAGCCTGATGTGGAAAGCTATGGAGCATATCATCACAGATTTCATCAATTATTATGTCAAGAAGCTCATTAGACCTGCAGTAGTTCAGCTTGTCAAAGGGAGAGCCTGCCTTTATAAATTTAGTTAACTTTTTTGAGAGTGTTACACATCCTATTGACAGTGGCCATGCTGTTCACAGAGCGTATCTTGACCTAGCCAGAGCTTTCAACAACATCCCCCTTGCAGGCATTGTCAGTAAACTAAATACTTTAAGAAGCGATCTTTATGTGGTAAGATGGATAGCAGACTGGCTAAAAGACAAAGCACACAAGAGTTCACGTTGCAGGTGCCTCATCTGAAAGTCTGAAAGTTACCAGTAGAGCCCCTCAAGACTCTGTATTGAGGCCCCATCTTTTTGGCATTTACTCTTCTGATCTCTGAAGTGAGAAGTGAGAACCTCTGGCTAACTAAGTTTTCAGATCTCTGCCAACAGGGGTGTCATTGTCAAGACCCCCTCTGATGCTTGTACCCTTCAAAATTCAGAGATGAGTTCTAAAAATATAGATTAGTGTAGTTTAACTTGTAGAACAGTCAATACTACAAAATGAAAATGTGGTCAGAGACCCAAGTACCTGAGTCAACAGTTCTCTCATCTTCAATCCTCATGGGGCAACTGCAGTGAGAAAATCATTCTAGTTAGCACACCTAATAGCCACATTCTGATCTAAAGATGTCATTGTTACCCTATGCTTGTCACAGTTAAGACCTTTTATAGAGTGTAATGTCCCCTTCAGTGTGTACTTCACATGACATATCAAGTAACTGTAGAAGCCCTGGAGGTTCCTAATTAAGAAAGTTTCAGACTCTGAGCTACCAGCAAAGGCTAGAAGTTATACCCAATTATACCCCTTTGCATAATATCTTATAATCTCTTGAGAGGAAATCTATGCTTTGTCTACCATTCCATTAGAGACCATGTTGCCCTATATCTCTACAAGTCTAATAGCTTAGCAACCACCAGAACCAAGGAGCTTAAATATCAGCCATCAGAGAAATATAATGCATTAGAGAAGTAGATCCATTGTACAGCAGCTCACCCCAGCTCTGGAATAAGCTATCCAGCAGGTAAACAGTGGGACACAACAACACCATCATCATCAGTCAAAGCTCTTTGTCCCATTTCCTTCATGGGGTCGGTGTGTTGCATCAACTGCTGCTATCTGTCTGGATTCAGAGCCACTTTCCTAACTTTTTCGACAGTCATGTCTGACTTTCACAAGTCTTCTCTCACTACATCCTTCCATCTCTTAGCTGGATGCCCTCATTTCCTTTTTCCTTCTTCCTGTCTGTCCCAAATTTTCTTCACCAGATTGTTTTCTGCTTTCCTGCAAATGCACCTGAATCACTACAGTATGTTCTCTTCGACCTTCTCTGCAAATGAAGTTTCTTGGGCTTATGTTTTGATGTCTTCATTCCTTTCTTTGGGACACATCAGCATCTTTCAAACATAATCTGAATGACTGGATGAGTAATCCTAAATTTACCTGGGGTCTAACTGGCCTAGACTTCCCTGAGAAAGGGGGTACAGGTTGAGGGTGAGTACCAACATGGCACTGATGGCTGTGAGATTAAATTGCCTTGAAACTCCTTGAATCCTATGAATTTTCTAAAGTCAGTTATGTCCAGCTCTTAACAGATAAAACAAGCACAAATGCCTAAACCTGCAATCAAAGGAATAATCATGATGAAGTTAAAATGAAAATATTGTTTAAACTGAAATCAAAAACATCAAAAGATGACAATTCCCAGAAGTCCCTCTGGAATATAAAATGTAATTATTTTATATTTCAATATATTACATGTTTTTTTTTAAAAGACAAATATCAGTAAATCAGAGACCTCAGACTTCAAGAACAATAAAAGGAAAAACCTGAATCTATATCATACAGTATAAGTAAAAAGTCAGTGTTCTCAGTCTTAATATTAGCTGAGTCTTCATGTGTCCACTAACAGTAAGTGGTAAAGGTAGAAATCAGTAAGGTCAAAAGTTTTTGTATAAAGACAAACTTCCATCATATGAAGTTTGAAAGCAGTCTTGCTGTTCTGGATGAACCAGATGACAGTGTCCATCTGCTTGATCCTTAGTGTAATTAATGAGTGGTCTAAATGAAAGAAGTGGTTGTCCCATAAAAATCGCAACATGCCAATAAAGCACAAAAACACCTGCAATAAAGTGCTTGTGCAGAAAAGAAAATAGAACTGAGGAAATACTGTAATGATGTCACAATAAAGTAGGCAACGATGCGAAAACCCGTGTAACAATTAATGTATCCAGTGATGTGGCACAGTTTACAGACCTGACTTTTCTAACTCAAATTGGCAATAAATAATTTCATTTACTGCTAAAACTGCAAAAGCTGCTTAGAGAAATAATTTCAAAATGTGTTCAAAATTCATCTCTTTGAAGCCATCAGCTACCATATGAAACAAGTCTAGTAAGTAAAAAGAAAATAGTTTTCTGTGAGACAAAACTGATGTACACACCCATGTCTGTAGGTATAGATACACACACACACACACACACACACACACACACACACACACACACACACACACACACACACACATAATACAATAAGAAGCATAATCCTTTGATGCTACCATCCAGCCTCAAAATAAAAAAGTTCATTTTCAGACATTTTCATCAAAGGTGACAGTTATTTGATGGAACTACTTTGCTGCTTTTACTGTCATTCAGTAACATTTTAACTAGACAGTTACTGAGTACAGCTGTCTCCATGGTTTGATTTCTAACACAACGTTGCTCTCCCAAAGTTTACTGTTACATCAGCATGCTTTCCTGCTATTTTCAGAGCTGTGGCAATCGGCACCATACTCTTTGCCAGACTGCATCACAAAATCTTATTTCATAATAATGTTGTGTGAGAAGAAATGAGCATGGAGTAAGCTACTAAGGTAGGAAGAGGAAAAGACAGGCGATTGTGTCTAGTTTATTTTTTAATGAAATAATACAAGTATGGGACTTCTCAGGCAAGGCATCTGATAAATATTGGGGCAGGGAAGTATGCTGTTACTTTCCTGACTCCTATATGAGACATGAAGGTTTCCTTCATTAATTTCATATTCAGTTCTCTGCCAACATTTCCTCGAAATGATTCATAATTCAGAAATTGAGAACATTAAGATTTGCATCTTCATGTTTTGTTAGGTACACAGTCTTTATCCAAATAACAGAAGTGAACATTCCTACAGAAGCTTGTTTTTGCCATTTTTAATAATTAAGTACCTAAATCATCCATTTGAGTGACATCTCTTTATATAAAAGAATCCAAGTATCTACTCATCCACCCATTCATCCATCAATACTTCCATTTTTGAAATAATCTGTCTTAGGACCACAGAGCCTGTTGCAGAAAGCAAAGCATGTAATGGAGGAGCAATGGAATGAACATCAGTCCACTGTATAAGAAAAAGGAATTAAAACCAAATCGATCTCTTATATTTGCCTTGGCTGAGCAAAGAACTTTCTCGATTAACTTCTTACAGATGTCAGCAGTACAGCATTCCCAGTCGTTAGCTTGTTTCACTATCAGGCCATCCCCTCATGTCTAGAAACACATAACTGAAAGTAAGAGGGAAAGGGTGCATCTACTGGTAGCAAATGAAATTGTGGAATTTTACCATATTAAGTATCTAGGTAAAATGTAAATATATTGTAGGACATATCTACACATACATAAGTGAAACAAAGCCAGGAAGGTTAATTTCTTTAATAGAACACAAACCCTTGGGACTTCAACTCACACTGTGTGTAAAATACAACTATAATGTTAAAGCATGCTGATGAAGCACAGTCAATAGCTATCAAAAGATTCAGCTGTGTAACTGATAAAGCAATCGAATAGTAACAGCAAGAAATTAATGGTACAGCAAATTCTGAAGAAAGCGCTGCCAAGCAGATGGGGCCCAATGCTGTGTAAACCCCTTAACGTTCTTCTAAAACAGATAATAGCAAAAATAAATATGTAAGAAATGTGTAAATATATTAATAAGATAATGGTAACACAGGCAAATATTCGTGACAAAACAAGCTAAATATTCCAACCAGAATTCACTACTGCATTGGTAGTATTAACTATATCTACTGATCACTGAAGTATGACGCTATAACAAAAGACCTATAAAAATATTACTTAGATGTTATAACTTATGAGTATATTCAAGCCATAATTCTGGTACCAACCATATTTCTAAATACTTAAATGGTAAAACCTGCAAAAGAAATATGAAATGCCGTTTAACATTTAAATACAGGTTTTACTCAAATGTTAAACTGTAGCAGCTTTCAAGTAATGGGTGTTAAAAATTAAGCAGCTCACCATCAATTCCAGATTGTCTGGGCTATGTAACCGCTTCTAGAGTTTGCAGTGAAACAGAACAGTGGAAGAACAAAATGATGATATGTGCATTTGTGTTTAGACCATAGCAAAATAATTACACAAGACTAGAGAAATTAATTTACCATAATATATTCTACACTGCCAGTGGGACTTGTGTTGTTACAGAGATGAAAAAAGTTACAACCACTTGAAATACTCAGATCCACGTTTTTCAGAAGGAAGGTGAAATAACATTTTTTTGTGACAGCTGGTAAGAGTGAAGTACAAGAATATTGATACAATTTAGGGTGAAAAAGCAACAAGTGTCTTGTCTTTTGTGACCATCTAATCTGTAGGTAAAAAACACACTGGTTTTGAATGCTCTGCTGAAATTAAGTTTGCTGGTGGTCTTCAGTCAACATGCAGTTTAAGTTTTGATTTTTGAGAAAACTGAGGGCGGAAAAGGATTTAATGATTATGTGGAACAACAGGATAGACAAGGAACTGTTTCTACACAGCTTGCAGAGCCTAGATCAACAAGATTATTACTGACTATAAACTATATCTACAGCAAATATACTTGTTTCAAAAATACTGTAAGGTCAAGGCAATTCAGTTTAGTCATGATATTATAATTCTTATTGTTCTTGCAAAGGTATAATCTATCAATGGTTGCAGTAAACAAAGTACTTAGATTAATATATTGCACTGCAAACAATTACTGATAATTATACAGTGACCCCCCCATTAATATTCCAAAACATGGACGCTGATTGGCCAGCGTGCCCATTGTAAATCCCACAATATACCAACTGAAAAAGGTCTGGTCACCCAAACTTATTTCAGTTGGTGTATAGTGTCCAAAACTTTTTTTTTAATTAAAAAAAAAAAAGGGAGCAACGGAGACCTTCTTTTCTCTGTTGCTTCCGTTTCAAAGCATTGATGTACTGGGTATGCATGGGTAAGTATTTTCTTTTTAAATAATGTCTTTGTATAATAGTAATAACCGACTTCGTGGTTGTGGTATATTGAAGATTTACCCATGGTTGGCTTTATTTAATCACTCAGGCTTCACCCTCATGATTAAACCACGCCAACCATGGGTAAATCTTCAATATACCACACCACGTTGTCAGTTATTGCTTAATTATTTTATTAATGTAAGATTTATATGAGGCATTGCCAGATAAATATTCACTGTCATAAGATTAGGCAGCTCAGCATTGTTTTATTATGCATACAAGCCTTAAGCACTCAAGTACTCCAACATATGTATAGCAAATGTGTCCCATGGAATGGTACAGGGCTAAGAAATGCCACAGCCAGGATAGGTTTCTCATTCTCTGGCTCTCTGCTTAGTTTCATAATGAATTTTGGTTCCTAAGGAAATGACATATAAAAGGAAAAAACAGAAGCTAAAAATGGAAAAAAAGACAGAAGCTTCAGCCCAGAGTTGAGGTTGTGAATGAAGAAACAGATCTTTCTTGAGAAATAATCATTAATCTTACTGACAGTAGACCCAAAATTGTGCTGCAAAGTTATACTTCAGTATTTGCAACATATATTTCTATGTTGATTTTTTTTTAGTTACCTAAACTGGAACTTCCAAGAGCTGCAAGTAAATAAATAGATTAACACTGCATGAAGGAAATGGGGACATTAACTCATTTCAACCCATAGAATGATTTAAGACAAAATACACTGACACAAGTAAACAGGTCAAGAAGATAAATGAATATCTTTCTCTCTATTTTTTTTTCTCTCGCAGATAGGTGACAAGATGATAAATACAGGAGGTGAGTAGACTTATTTCTGATGTCTTGTGTTAAAAATGGGCTGTGAACCTTCTACTGAAAAATATTAAGACATGAGGAGTGATGCAGAATTTTCTATAAATGGGAAATATTCAAGTTAGACAAGAAATAGATGCAACTGCTGTGTCCACACATGGTAAATCTTTATATTAAGGAAAAAATAAGAGAACACAAATACCCAGATGGCCACATATCTTTTCATTTACTCAAGGATGGCCTTAGGTGAAATGAAGCCCTAGGTGAAGGCCTTCATGATGCCCTCCACTATCTACCTGTCCCCCCCCCCACTGCCTCTTGTTACCACTCCTGAACTAGGAGAGGATCCAGACAGATTCATTCTTTCTTAATTTGTATAGACTCTTAATCTTACTCCAGCTTTTTCCTTAGTTCTTTCAACACATACTAAGTAGCCAAGTCTACAGTGCAATAAGTGCAAAATAAAACTCTTAATTAAGCTGGTGATCTGGGAACAACTAGTCCCTAGAAGCTGTTGGGTTTGAGTTGCTCAGAGGAGTATTTTAGAGCTTTATTTTCATCTTTTTCATACAATGGTGGCATGAATAAAAATCAAGACTAAGGAAGGAAATTCATTTTGTTTCTTTCAAAGTTGAAATAATTTTTGTTCAAGGCTTAATGATAGATAATGGCAAAATAGTAGCTCCCAATAAACTAAAAAGACACATGCTTATGAAGATACATAAATCATATCTAGGAACAATACCTGCCTCTTTATCCTACCCAACAAAAAGGATTCTTACCTTGCCTATACCACCCTGGTGTTAAATTACGATGAAAGTGGTAGAACTAATTACCACAATCAGGTAGTTTCAATTGCTGCTGTTAAACATTTAAATAACATATCTTATTCATCCCCCAAAGGCAACTACCTTCTGTGTACCTCTCTTATCTTAGTATGGGACAAAAGTGAAAGAACAAATGGTCACAATAATATATTTCAACTTGTCACTGTCGTGTGGTTAGAGAAGCGGTGCAGGGGGTAGCTTTATCGCCTTCCAGCAGGAAGTTCTCCAGTTCAATTCTCATCTGGGGTGCCTTCTTTGTGGATTGTCCATGTCCACTCTGTGTTCATGTGGATTGTTTACGGGTGCTCCAGTTTCCTTCCACTTTCCAAAGTCAAAACAATTGGCATTTGACACTCTAAATTGGCCTTAGGTATGAGTGTGCATTTGTGCACACATGTGAGTGTGTGTGTGTGTGTGTGTGTGTGTGTGTGTGTGTGTGTGTGTGTGTGTGTGTGTGTGTGTGTGTGTGTGTGTGTGTGTGTGTGTGTGTGTCTGTGTGGTAAGGAAGAACAACCATGTCAGGGCTATCCACCTAGTGGCATGAACATTAGCTCTAAATAATAGTAACTGTTGGTGTGACACCATGACTCCATATGCAAAAATGTGAAAAAGTGGGTTGTGGGTGAACTGCCACACGTATGTACACATGAAGCAATTTACTTTATCCCCAAAAGACAGTCATCTGTATACATGTCTGACATGTTTGGAAGGTGAAAAATAATGATCACAGGAATGTGCTACAACTTGTTGATCCTAGACAGCACATTTCCTATGAGCTTTAGTGACATTCTGTTTACACCACTGAAGTTTGATTGTATTGAATGTTAATGATAATTAATGAAAACAGCAATTCCACAACATATGTATGTTCTGTACAGTTTTTGGTTGCCACTTGCATGCTTGCCCCTCACTAGCACTAACTCTCACACCCATGCACAAACACACACGTGCGTGCGCACACACACACACACACACACACACACACACACACACACACACACACACACACACACACACACACACACACACACCAGGGTTCAGATTCCAAAAGAGTTTGTCTCTAGCATAATTCTGCCCTGATTCTGAAAGACTTGCTCTCAGTGTAAGTTATCAATTACATTGAGAGCAAGTGTTTTGAAGTCAGGCAGCAATGTTTGCAGAACCCAACAGATCTCATATGCCAGCATTACAACAACCACTTTTTCATGTGCTGTGTAATGGATCTATACTGACAGGAATGGTCATATCTGGTGCTTCCCTTGCCATTATAATAAGTAAGTCAGTAATTCTTTGACCTTCTTCTACTGGCTGGTTCTCAGTCTTTCTCTCTACCAACTGTTTCTGAGTTAATTAAAAATATAAACAAATAGACACAGCACACCACACCACCTGCATTGCTGCACTTTGACAAAGAGTTTCTCCTAGACCTCAGTCCTGATTTCTTGTTATCTAGTAGTTCCTGTTTGGCTGGAAGCATAAATAAGAGATGACATTCCTGAAACTGAGTTGCAATGCTTCATCAGAGCAGAACTGACAGAGCATACCCCAAAAGGTTGCGATGCAAATCTTCAATTAAAAAGCCTTATACAAGTGAGGAGCTTTAAGATCATGCTGTTATAAGTTATGTATGTTGTTCAGATTGCAACAAACTAAACTTCCATAGACAGCTCCTATCTTATAAACCCCAGGGTATTCCCAGCTACTTGTGAGACATGGACAATGCTGGTGCACTTTCTATGAGGACAGGCATTAATTACCCCTGAAGGCATAGTTCAGGATCATGTAGTTCAATCTGCTGTAGCTATGACTAGGTCATAAGTGATACTTTTTAACTGGAGTGCTGTTAGCTGTTAAGGTTTCCTTATGCCTTAGAGCCAGTATTCTAAGCTTTATTAAATGATTTGTTTGTATACTTTTCTTACATATTCTCAAAATGTATTACATTTCTGAGTTTACTAAGTTTCTGCACATATAGAACAGGCAAACACATTGTAACCCTTGAAAATATAATGTACTCTAGTCATTAGCCATATAAACAAGTTTAGTTTGTAGCTGTCCTGTTCCAAAATCAATCTTATCACCTGTGACACATTTTTGCCTGACACATCTTTCTGTCAGATTCAGTTTTATTGTGTGGACAGAGGCTGCCTTGTCCATTTGCAGTATTGCAATAAAAGAATACAGTGCATCATATTTATGAAAATAACAAAATGAACAAGTGCTCAGGTTGTATTATGTGATCTAGAACTGCATGGATCTAACTATATAGTACTACCTAGGTACAAGATGAATATATATGAATTCATCACTGACAGCATACTTCTGGTTCTGCAAAGTATTGCAACTGGCCCAGCAGGTGTAAACATTTTTCACGTCATTGTTGCACAGTGGTATGTAGGCAGTACATATATACCTTCCATTCAAGATAAGTGAATGCTTATTTCCTAGGTGCTCTGCCCCACCACTGTCTATCCTCCTTTGACATATCTGGTTATCATTGCAACAGTCCCCCATGACACATTTGTAATGTTAGAAGTAATGACAAGTATTCAGAGTCCCTCATTCAGTTACCCTTGTCAAGAATAGTAATACTTATCGCCTAGGCTACCCCTACATCCTATAACAACAACAGACATGCTTATTCTCCATGGTAATGTCTCTATCACCTGATATCTGAGTAACAATGTTCATTATTATTGGGGGAATCCCTACCACCCATCAATGTTACAATGCTCCTTATGTAGCTGGAACAGTACCACTCTGGATGGATTTGGCACACCATTCCTTCATGAAAACTCTTGATTTAACAGCATGTTTGCCAACACTCTCCATACTACCAGGTTGCCATGTTATTATACACTTGGCATAATCCAGTAATGCACCGATGGCATGCCGGTTTCCTCAGAGTTCCTCCAGCAGGAAGGGCTAACACATCCTGGCAAACACTTTTTATACAGTAGCCTCACCCTCTCTGCTTCACTAAATATCTTTGATGATTTTAACATGCATAGGTTCATAGGTAGATACTAGGCTATCTGCCCTAGGGCATTTATAAGCCTAGCCAGAGTGTATTTGGCTTCCGCCTCCCTATTAGATTAGCCTACTGTGCCTCTGTAAAGTAGGTCACAGAAGGTATCCTTTTAAGATTAGTTTACTGTGCCTCTGTCTAGCAGGGACACAGAAGAGATCCCAGAGGTGAATTTGCGATTTCCCATCCACGCGTCCAGATTTCGCTTGAAGAGGGTCAGCGAGGGGCTATGTCTAACATGAATTGGGATTCTATTCCAGAGTGAGGGGAGCCTCTGGGAAATGAATCTTTCCCTCCAGCATGTCCTATTTATTTTTGTGCTGAGGTTTAGGTCCCTGGAGCATGTAGCTCTAAGGGACTTGGATTTTTTGAGGTGGAGCATGTCCATTAATTCAGGGTTTGACATGGCTTTGTGCGTCAGGCATAGATCGCCTCTGAGTAGGCGGTAAGCAACTGAATAGAGCTGGAGTTTCTTTAGTCGAGCTGCATAGGACATCTGTTTGTAGCCCATGATCCTCTTGGTGAGGTACTTTTGGGGTCTCTCCAGTTGCTGCAGGTGTCGGGTAAGGTACATCCCAAAAGGGGCATTGTATTCAATTATGGGCCTGATGAGTGATGAGTAGAGGGGCACAATGACCTCTCTTGATCTAGATGCGAACCCTTTCATGATAAGGTGGGCTATATAGAAGGTCTTTCTAACAACTTTGGCAACGTGATTATCAAAGGAGAGATTACTATCTACGTTGGTCCCCAAATCTCTAATTACTTCTTCTGTACTTAATGGATTACCACCTACGTGGTAATTTGTGGGCACCTTGTTTTTCCCAAAAGGGATGACTATGCACTTTTTAGCATTTGGCTTGAGGCCGTGGCTCTGGCACCAAGCATCCATCTCTGTGAGACCCTTTTGGAGGTTGCTTGTGTCAGCTGGAAATTCGATTATGGCCCCCAGTTTGCAGTCATCTGCGAACTTTGTCAGCCATAATCCCCCCGTATTAGCCTGAACCTCAGAGAAGTATATACCGAACAAGAGAGGTCCCAAAACTGAGCCCTGTGGGACGCCACTTGTAACTGGCTTGGATTTGCACATGGTACCTGCGATTCTGACCATGTGGGTTCTATCTCTGAGCCAGTTTGCAACCCATCTTGTGATGTAGGGGTTGATATTTAAGCTGGTAAGCTTATTTATGATGCCCGAGTGGGGTATTGTGTTGAAGGCTTTTGCGAGGTCCAGGTAGGCTGTGTGGACTACCTTGCCCTCATCTATGGCTTTGGTAACTGTTTCAAAGAAATCAACTAAGTTTAAGAGGCAAGATCTGCCCTTAACAAAGCTGAATTGGGTAGGGTCCAGTGTCTGGAGGCTCCCAATGTCTTTGTTTATGAGTTCCATGATAATACGCTCCATAGCTTTACAGACCAGACTAGTCAGGCTTATGGGGCGATAGTTTCCGGGGTCCATTGTGATACCACCTTTGTGGAGTGGGACCAATGTAGCTGTACGCCATTCTTTGGGTACATATCCTGTAGTAAGGCTAAGTCTGAACAATGACTTAATGTGAGGGTTCAGTTCTTCTTGGAGCTCATGTAAGACAAAGCCTGGGACACTGTCCGGTCCCATAGATGCTGTGTTTTTTGCTTTGGAGAGGGCAGCTTTCACTTGTGCATCTGTGATGTCAGGGAGGTTACATTCAGTTGGGATAGGCATTTGCTCCTTTGGGGGTTTGCGCTGAATCTGTCTGCCAGGATGTTGGCTATGTCTGTAGGTTCGGTATATTTTGTACCGTTATGCAACAATTCAGAGCATATTTGGGAGTTTCTGCCCATGCTCCTGACATAACTAAAGAAGGCCTTGTGATTATCTTTAGTGTCTAGGGCAATTTTTCTTTCGAAACTGACCTTTGATGATTTTATGAGGGATCGAAGTTTCTTGCTAATACTGATCAGAGATGCCTTCCCTTTTTGGGATTTTGCTCTGTCATGTAGTAGCTTCCTCCTTCTGTTGTATAGCTTATTTATGGCTGGGGTCCACCAGACTGGTCTCCTGTTTTTGGAGGAGTGAGTCTTGGTTTTATTTGGGATAGCATGATCCATGCATTCCTGCAGGTGCTCATAGAATGCATTTGTAAGGATTCTGCGGATTGGGCTGTATTATCCTCTGGCCCAGGGGCTTTGAAGGATTCCACCTCAGTCTTGAGAAGTGCAAAGCTGGCTTTTAAGAAATTGTTTACAGTGATTTCCTTGGCTGGGGGTGGGGATGGGATATGGATGTCCAGGGAAATTTGTTTATGGTCTGATCTTACCTCTGGTGTGGAACATAGAGTCCCCATATTGGTGATGACGAGGTCCAATATGTTGTTCCCTCTTGTGGGAGTGATGACCAGCTGTTCCATTGCGTTAGAGTTTATAAATTCAAGGAACCATTGGGCGGGGATGTTTGGGCTTTAGTAGTTTTCCCAGTCAATGTCTGGGTAGTTGAAGTCATCCAATAACACAGTGTTTGGAGAGACCTTCATATTCTCCAGTGTTCTCAGGAATGCCAAGTTGGGTTCCTGTAGTAGGGAGGGTGTTCTGTAGCAGGCTACAAACTGAAAGGCAGTTTTGCCCACTGTTAGTAGTGCCACTAACCTGGAGGTGTAGGTATCTTTGATGAATATAGATACTTCCCCGCCTTTTGTGCTTCGGTCCGAGTTTTGGGGCCGAAACGCATAGTATGAGTTATAACCTGGTAGTGCTGGGGTGCTCTCAGGAGCCTTGAACCTGGTTTCTGTTACTGCACAAACATTGATTTTCTCCATACTGAGGAGAGCCTCAAGTGCATGCATCTTGAGGTTTAGACTTCTGGCATTGAGTAGCATTACCTTTAGTTTTTTTATCCTTGGGCTGTCTATGGAGGTGGGTTTGTCCTTTGAGCCTTGCCTAAAAAAGGCACTATGGGGGTGAAAAGAGCCTTGGCCAGTATACAAAAGCCTAAGGGTGACAGGTGCAAGCCATCCATAGTGAAGCAACGTGGCTTGTCGAGCATATCATCCCAGGCTGACAGACACTGGATCCCCTTTGAATGACACCAATACTTTAGCCAATTATTGAAACTGATCATTTTGTCTTTATACTGTGGCATCATTCTTGGTGAGGGGAAGATGCTACTCAAGGTCAGGGTCATACCAGCCTGGGCTACATGGTCAGAGAGCTCCTCTATGTCTCTTTTCATGTAGTCCAGGGAGGTACATCTCAGGTCATTCACACCAACATGGACAATGACGGAGTCATACTTGTACTTGCTTTGGAGTGACCTGAGTGCTTGCATTATGTGGCAGATCCTGGCACCTGACAGGCAGCTTACAGTGACCTTCTCTTTGTTCAGTCTGGTGGGCGGGACGTCAGTGTGCCGGACAATAGAGTCCCAAATAACAAGTGTATTTAGTGTGTTGTTTGGCCTTAAGGGCTGTGACTCTGAGGCACACTGATTTTGTGAGATATGTGATTTGTGGGTATTGTTGAGGGGTGGCTGTTGCTTGGATATCTGCTTAAGAGGTCTTTGCTGTTTAGGCAGATTTTTATTTAGAG